>NW_025778148.1:0-15938 GCF_021130785.1 Homalodisca vitripennis
GGCAAATTTCCAATCATAAAACTTTTCTTTTTTCTGTCCCAATACAAACCAAATTTATCATCCTTTGCTCTAGGAAGAAAATTTTTTTACCAATTTCACCAATTATTATATCCGTTGTTCCAGGACTTATTGGTTCAACTATGGTAGAGTCTTCAATGATTCGAGGTCTAAATGGTGTTGAAGATGGTAATTTTGGCAATTCAAACTCAGATTCTGGTATCGAAATATCAGCAAATTGTCGTACAACTGGAACCAAATTCATTAAATTTTGATTATCGCTTAAAACATTTTCAATTTTGCCCTCAACATTTTTTATTGCAGATGTTACAGGTTGATTAATTTTTTGAATAAATTCTTGTTCTTTTTCATCAATTCGAATCTGTTCTTTAAATTCTTTGATTAATTTCTTTTCGATTTGATCAAGTTTTTTCGCTTCTTCAGAAGTTACGTTCGCCATTTATTTAGGAAAATTTTGAAACGTGATGGACGTAAAAACGTGAACGTGGAACGTAAAACGTGAAACACGGAACGTAAAAACGTGAACGTGGAACGTGAAACATGAAGGTGAAAACATGAAACGTAAAACATGAAAGTGAAACGTAAACACGAACGTTGAAACATCGAACGTGATAACGAGAACACGACTAACGTGAAAACGGAACGTAAAACAATGAACGTTGGAACGTTGGAAACGTGAACACGAAACGAGAACACGAAACGTGGAACGTAAAAACGTGAACGTGAAACGTAAAACGGTGAACGTGGAACCGTAAACACGAGAACACGAAACCGTAAACGGAAACGTAAAAAACATGAAAACAATTAGGATTATCACACGTTTATATTGGAAAATTTATTCAAATATTTACCACTTTTAGGCTTTCAATGTTAGATTAATAGTTAAAAATCCGTAGTAGTCTTCCTTCCATATTTTATCACATAACTCAATAAAGTGGTTTAAAACTCATATCAGAATCCCACATAATTGTTATAAATCTTTCTCGAATAGAGATCATCTTGCTTAAAAATTACACAACATATTCAGGTTATTTCTTATAACTTGTTTATCAACCTTTGAAAAGCATTGGGAAAGATAGATACAAGATATGTTTTTGTGACGAGACATTACGAAATATTCCTTAAAAAAAAAACAAAAAATTAACGTCCTGAGTTTTTCCAAAAATCAATCATCAAAAACGATTAAAGAATTTGGTTTACATTCGCTTAAGTGTAACTATGGTCCTCGGAAGCATTATAAAAATAGATGATATTTTTTTTGTTTAAGTTTTTCTCAATATTTTCAAATCTTTGTTTGTAATTTTTTTGTATACGTCTTGTTCTAATAGATTTACTTAAAAACATTACAAAATTGGAATAAGGAAATCAAACCTATTGTAGATAAAATTCAATAATAAAGTTGTTTTTCCACAATCCACTTGAATACCAACATTTAACATATCTGATTGGTTGATCATTTCTTAATTTTCTTCAAACGTTTGAAGTTTTTATCTGATTCTTTTTGCTTTTAAAAAATTTCTCCATTTTAAAATAGAAGATTTTCATCTTGAAGCAACGCTTTGCGAAAATGAAGCTGTTCAAGTTGACTTCAGAACAGAAAAGCTCCTAAAATTAGTTTTAAATTTGGAACATCCCTATACACTTAGAGGAAGAATCAAAATTATTTTATATCGGTTTTAAGCGGATTTATTATTCTGGACAATTTTTGTAATAAAATATTAGTGAAAGTTTCTCCCTTTATTGCATAGCGATTTAGTGAGTAAGAACATAATACAAAAAATACTATGGTTTAAACAAAGGATATTATACTTTCGATCAAATAAAAAATTCTCCTTACAAATTATCTGAAAACCATTCAAACAATCAGATAAATCTTTTAAACTTTGACGAAAGAACGTCAAGTTTGAAATGCAAAAAAAAATTATCTTCTCTAATAAAATTCAAATAAAGAATCCACCAGTAAGAATAATGTTTTCAGCAATTATTTGTAGAATTGTTAGGGTGTCTGTTCACAGGAAAACTATGATTCGAGTCCAAATCAGGGTATAATTTAGGCAAATAAAACCGCCTCAAAATTTTAAGGTACCGTTTGATGTAATTGAAGATGGCATACCTGCAATTCTCGTATGAACCAAGTTTTTATGAAAAATCAATAACCGAACACTTACACCAAAGGAATCTGAAATTTGTGTACACTTTTTTCCCAAATGTTTGTCTTATGGAATCAAAAATCAGTGAAAAAACCGAATGTGGAAATCGATTCTATGTCCAATTAGAAAACAATATTAAAAAGAATTCAAAAAAATCGTTTCTAACTATTCAAGACTCTGAGGGAAATCTATTAAATAATGAGAGTTAAAAACAACAATATATTTAAGATTGTCGAAAGAATTGTATGAATTCAAAGGGGGGGAACGAATTCGTTTCTTACCTTCAAACTTTCGCAAACGATGTTGATAATGATGATAAAATTAACCAATACTTTTATCTTAGAACAGATAATGGGGGGTCTTACTTAAAATAGCTTACCTTCAAACCTTCCAAAATAACACTGTTTTTCGTTTTAATGGAATTCTGCGACTTTATACTCAAAATAAAAAATTTTGCTTGTTTAAATTTGTTTCTATCTAAATGGAGTCAGTTTGTAGACCTACTCAATAATCAACTTATATTCAATAATAAAGACATTGTAACGACTGTAGACGAAAACAATGTAATCTGGTTTAAGGCTAAAGATGTTTGTGAAATATTGGGTTATGAAAAAACAAAACACGCAATTAAATTAAATGTTGATGATGATGATGACAAAATTCAATATTTTTACTTAAAAACAAGGGGCTATTCGAATGGCCCCTTAACAATCTTCATCCTGACACTGTTTTTATCAATGAACCAGGTCTCTCAAAATAAAAATTGCTTGTTAAATTTTTTCTATCTAAATGGAGTCAGTCATAGATCTAAGAAATAATCAACTAAAATTCAATAATAAAGAAATTTTAACAATTGTTGACGAAAATAATGAATTTTGGTTTAAGGCTAAAGATGTTGCAGAAATATTGGAATATAACAATACAGAAAAAAGCGATTAGAAATAATGTCGATGAAGGTGACAAATCTCAATACTTTTATCTAAAAGATAAGGTAGCCCTCGAGGGCCACCTCGCAAATATTCACAAAGATACTATTTTCATTAATGAATCAGGACTTTATTCGTTAATTTTAAGATCTCATAAAATAGAAGCAAAAAGCTTTCAACAATGGGTTACGAGAGATGTTTTACCAAGTATTCGTAAATTTGGTGTGTACAAACTTGAAAACGAAAATAAGCAGTTAAAAGATGAAATAAAAACAGTTACAAATTTCAGGTCCAAATGAAATCCTTGAAAATAGAGAATCAAGAATTGCGAATGGAATTAATGAAAAGAGATATGGTATGTAAAGATTTTGATAAGAAAAAGACACCATGTTTTTGTGTTAATTAAGAAGAATCACATGTGGGAATGGCCTTATTATGTTATCAGAGCTCAGAAACGAGAAATACCAAACCGATTAAAACATCTAAAAATAAATTATCCTGAATTAGAGATTTTGTTCATTGATGACGAACCAAATTCTATCAATCTGTATAACCAAATGAAAAGAATCTTTGAATATTTTATACAACGGAAATCATTTTACTACAAATATGGCAGAATCTCGACTGATTTATAGAATATCTAAATTACACGATGAAAATGTTAATAAATTTTATTAAACTCTCGAATTATGATATTTTGTTTGTAAATGTTTTTGAAGATAAGGTAACCATTGAATGATTCGTCCACACTCGCAAAGAGTCGGTTTCTTTTGACTTTCTCGTTTTTAATTCTTCTAGCACAATCTCTACAAAAAAGCTTTCTTGTTATCTTTACTATAATGCCAATCGTAAAATTTGGAAATATCCTTAATTTCTTTACAAACGCAACATTTTTTCTCTTCTAACGTTAATTTTTCTAATTTATCGTATAATTCTCTTGCATATTTTTTATGACAATCCTTACAATAATAGTATAATCCATCTTTGGTTATTCTTATTTTTATGAAAAGCTTCAAAATCTTTAAATTCTTTGCACCTTGAACATTTCTTTTGAGCCTCCATTTATATAGAAAAAATCTTTGACTTTCTCAATTCATATTCATAAAACTTTCCGGTTATTTTCTTCATTATTTAAATCTTTTATACTATAAGTTACAGGATCTGTGTTATTAATTTGATAAATCACAAAGATTTCTCTTGACCAATTGTTCTTATATTTGTTCGAAAATGTTTTGTTTTTTACTAACAAATTCTTACATGATCATTGACTTTAAATTTAGTTTTCGTGTGAAATTTCAGGTGGAACATACTTGAAAACGGTCTCTAATAACTCCTTTTCTGCATCCTTATCTACGTCTTTCGGTTTCATTTTGATTGTGCTGTGAACTGTATCGTTATAATTGTTTACGATTTTTTGAAGAATATCGATCCATGTAAAGTTTTTATTAATCTCAAAAATTACTTTCATTTCTCTCATTTTGAGTTCTGTTATATCTCTCTACAATACTTGATTTCTCTTCGTTTTCAGTATGATAAATCTTAATGTTGTATTTCCTCAAAACTTCGTTAAATTCTTTATTTTTAAACTCTAAACCCTTATCTGTATGAAGTAGATTTGGCGGTTTGTGATTGATCTTTATCGCGTCTTTTTTACTATATCTTCGAAGGCTTTTGAAACATCTTTACCGTTTTTTCTTTTGATAGCTCTTGACCAAGCATATTTGAGAAAGTATCAATAACATTTAACATATACTTAAATCCATCATTTTGATCTGAAATAGTTAGACATTATTACTAAATCTGCTGCCCATAAATCGTCAATTCCTAAAGTTATAATTTTTCTCTTTTTAAACTTTTTTCGTACTGGTGCATGAATTTCTCGAGCTTCAATCTCTATCTCATCTTTAGTCTTCAATTCTTGCTTAACAGGTTTTTGGATTTGGATTCTTTATAAACTTACTCTTGTTTGTCTTACATTTTGAACATTTTGCAGCAATTCTATACAACCCGTTTTTGAGTTTGAACGATTTTTTGAATCTATATTTTTCGTTTTTTTCTTGCATTTGTGGCAGTGAATCAAATCATCTTCCATTTACATGTCAAAGTTTCCAAGTTTATTTTAAGCTCATCTAATATATTAGATTTTGCTTCGCCTTTATATCCATACGGTACTGTATCGATCTTATTTTCTAGGACATTTCTCTTATCATCTTTAGCGTTCAGTGCCAGCTTGTTTATGGTGATGGTATACAAATCATGTTTATAGCTTTTTGATTACTGTCATCTCTCTAAATTCTTCTTTATCTTCAAACAAACATCTCTTCAAGTTTTCGATATTTATTGTTTTATTTACAACGCTTCTCTTAATTCCTTTACACCTAACTGGATTTTTGTCTAGATATTTGTACGAGTACATCTTTGACCTCAAACCACAAAATTCTTCTAAGATTTCCCCATTTAGTTCGTCTTTGAATTTCCCTATTACCTTCTTGTTTTTAGTAGCGAAACATTCGTGATCTTTTGGATAATCGCTCGTATCGAAATCATCTATATTTTCTTTAATAATTTTGTAAGGATCACGTTTCAATTCTAGGAAGTAACTGTCTGTGTCCATGTAACACAGATTCAAATCTGGATCAAACTTCTTTAATTTGTTGTAATAAAACTCGTACATTAACAATTTTGAAAGGTCAAGAACTGAAAAACCTATGTAGATTGGCTTGTTAAATTTAACTTTCTGCTTGTACATGTGACTCGCTATACAGTTGTCGTCAAAGATGTTAAAGCATTTGAAATTTGTTTTCTTAGCTTGTTTCATTGAAAAATTCTTCATTTCCTAGTCTAATATCACATCTGTTTCTCACATTTTCCATAGATTTTCCAAAAACAGAGTTGTTCATCAGCTTGTAAAAATCTTTCTCAAAGGTCGCTTGTAGCTTTGGTTCTCATACTAGTATTAAAATTCAATGTAATCTTTCATAAAAGGCTTCTGAACGAATGCAATAACTCTATTCACATGTTTTAACACCATTCCTTGTTCCAGATAGAATTTCAAATTTCTCGAATGAACAACATATTCAGTTTTATCCAGTAGAGTTGTGCAAAGTTTGTTGTTATAATGTTCTGGAGCAAGAGGCAAATCTTTATGATTTTCATGTAAATTCTTCGGATATTCTAGATCGACTTCGAGAATATAGCCATAATCTTCGTCGCCAGTGAGTTCCAAAATTGTTTCTCTCCATTCTGCAGTAGTGTAAGTTTTTGGATCCATCCACTTGATATCGTTGAATGGTAAATTTTGCATCAGACCATAGCCATAAAGGTTGTTTGCATCGACGTACAACAAATAGTTTTCGGGGTTTGTCTTATCAAAATCTTTTAAATATTTGTTATTTGCTTTCACATATCGTTTAATACACTGAGAAATGCCTTCCGCGAATACCTTTTTCGATCATCAGAATAACATATTTATAATCAACTAATTAATTTGTAATTCTATCTTCGTTATATTATGGTAACATTAGCATCCCATGCGAAGGACATCTCTCTATTGGTGAAGCTGTTAGATAGGTGTTGCTAGGATTCAAAGTTTTGTACTAGCAATTTCAAAACAAATATTCCTAACAAAATTTTTCAAATATATTTTAACAGCGAGCAATAGAAACAATCTTTTGAATGTTATAGAGAATCAGAAGTAATTTTCCAAGATTTTTTATCTTTTAATTTGTTCACAAACATTTTAAGGTAGTGTTGAAAATCTTTCTCAGATATGCTCTCATCTGTCAAAAGTGAATAAGAAATCTTGAAATTCTTCAATTTTCTGTGTAATCACAGTTTTTCAGAATACTGTCGATATAACTTCATAGGGAGAACTATTCCTTTTCCAGATTAGAATTTTAAGAAGATTTCTTTCTTCGTCATTTGTGTTGGTCTATCTAGAATTGCGTTTCACGACCATCTTTGTTATAAAATTGATTTGTATGTTTGGAAGATCATCTTTTTTTGTGGTCGGTTTTTAGCTAACTTTTCTATTAGACGATGCCGCATAAATTCTGAACCGTATCTACAAAAGAAAACTTGATGAACTTTCTTGGTTTATCATCTTCAAAACTTCCATACCCAGTATCCTGAATTTACTGAATAAGGTTTATGTATTTTTCATCGGTGTTTGCGATCAAATCAACATTACCATACTGTTTTGCCAATTCTTTTATGTACAAATGAGCATCGTAATTTGACATATTGTGGCAGAAAACGGGAATATTTTGAGGAAATTTGAGATTCAAGTTACAAGATAAATGAGCAGCACCTCTAAATTTACCTGTTAAATGACAATGATCTCGTACTTTTTTTCTTGTTTGATTATCAAAACCCTCACATTCACAAATATGACAAAGACTGGAATTTTGGTACGCTAATTCTTCTTCTTCGGTCAATTTCATAGGTATTTTATTCTTAGAATTATACTTTTTAGCTATGTATTTCGATAATTTATTATAGTTCTTCAAACAATTTTGCAGGAACATTTGGCAAATCTTCTTCATTTTTTGCTCTATAACATATAGGTTTGTACATGCGATTTGTCACATTTGACACTAAATATAGAGTAAAACCATAAGGAATGTGCTTCTGAATCTTGGTTGTAATCGATCTTTGTGGATTGTTCTTGCATGTCGGAATTTTTTCTAATATGCTTTCAAAATCCATATAAATAACGTAAGGATGAGAAAATTTCTTTTGATAATTAGTAAATGATGTTGTTTGACCTGGAAACGGCATAATTGGCTTACAAACTTCGTGTTGCTTGCAAATTTCTAAATGATCTGTTAAATCTCCAGATTTGTAGAAATGGCTTAAACATCTTCTGCATAGAAATTTTTTATTTTTACACTTAGATAACTGAGAAAATACAAGTTTGTTTAAATCTGTTATCAAAACATAATGAGATTTTTCATCTTGTTTAACATACAATAAATCGATTTCTAACTCGGCATCATAAATTTCTGAAATTTGTAACGGAACAATATTGAGTTTTTTCATCAAAACTATAGACATTTACAGACATTTTCGGATAATTATACTTTGCTTTACTGCTTCGTTTTTCAAATAATTGTATATCTTTTAAGGACATTGGATACTCGAAACCTGAAAATATCTCGTCATTTACAAATTGTTCGTATTGTTTTGCTCTATCAGCATTCTTTTCAGGTTTTTCAATAGCACATCGGATAGAATAAATAAAGCAATAATCATCTTTATTTTTTATATTTATACAAGCTTTTTTATCTTTGATTTTCTTTGGTAAATCGATATATGATCCTGCGTTCATAAATTCGTGTTTGTTAAGGCTCAAAACTAGTTGTTTACAGCGTTTTAATGTCCATCCAGAACCTTTATTTGGATGATTCGTTTGTTCTCGATGTGTTAATTTATTAAATTGTTTAGAAATAAAGTCGTTTATGTCAAAGATTTCGTCTGCTTTTATAGTAAAGTACATTGGACAAGTTTGTGTTTCACCGTTCACTAAAGTTCTTTCGTATTCGCATTCGCATCAAAGAGAGAATATCCTTTACTATTTTTAACATTTTCTTGAAATTTTTCGATTAAACTCTTAATTTCCGGGCGCAAAATAGAAAGATATTTGTAAATTGACATGGAATTGTCGTTCAAGTTTGTTAAAATGTATTGCTTGAAAAGACCGTGTATTGAGGATAAAACTTCTACATCAATGATATTTTCAGGTTTCTCATTAAGAGTTTGTCAATTTCTTCGATCATTTCAGACTTAGTTTTATCGTTTGTTTCAATGGACAATTTCTCAGCGATGATTGAATTTTTTCATCTTTAAATAGATTGAGATCTTTTTTAATTTCCTTAAAAATTTTTCTTTAGTTCACGCAATTTTTCTATATTGTACATCTTTTCATGATCGACAATTTGATTTTCTTTAGCCCAATTCCTCAAATAATTTAGTTCTTTCTCATAAAGTTCTTTGTTTTTTAGATGATTTTTTGACTTATAATGTCGGGTAAAATGATGTTCGAAAACATCTTTTTTGCAGTACGGGCAGGATATCTTTTTCCTCTCCATTTAAATAGGGAAAATTTGAATGTGCCAAGTTTTACTATTTAGTGAAATATCTTTTTATTAAGCTGAAAAATAGCAATAATTCAGTAGATTTCTAAGGATTTTTATCAAAATTTGATAAAAATCAGCACAATTTATGGTTAAACAGCCTTTGATTCTTCTATTTAAAGAAGAAAAATTTGTTTAACTAACACTTTGAAAAGTGGAGAATTTTACTAGAATTTTACACAAATTGTAGTAAAACAGCTGTAGATTCTTCTATTTATTATAGAAAAATCTGTAAACTAAGACTTAAAATTATTGAAAAAATAGTATAGTTATAGTAATAAAAAGTACTTTTATTACTATATTGGTTTGTAGGGGGTAATTTAAAATTCTATAATACTTATTTTTTCAATATTTTTTTCTTTAACTTTTCCAAGAGTTTTCATTAAGATTTTAATATATTTACAACAGAATTTTCGAGAAATATCGTTCACATTATCAACTTTAAAGCTAAAAATTCGCAATAATTAGAGAAATTCAGTAGATTTTCAGGATTTTTCAAAAAACTCTAGTATATGCACCTTAAGAGCTGTGGTTTTGACCCTAAAAAAACCGTGTTTTTAGGGTCAAAACCCCGGTTTTTTTGTGTATTTTGGAAGTATAGTTTTGATTTTTCACCTTAAAAGTGTAGAAGTATTAATTTTTTTTATGTAAATGGCGCTGTTACAAGAGTTGAATAAGGTTGGTGATTTAACATTCAAAGAATACAAGAAATTAATAGAATTAGAAGAAAATAAGAAATACAAAATTGTGAATTTGGAGAAAATGAAAGATAAATTCGGGTTTACAATAATTGCCGAGTTGGAAGATTGTAAAGTACACTTGCCAAACAGATTTTTTGACTGTTTTGGATGAAAAAAAGATTAAAGAATTGAACAAAAATGAAAAATGTACACTTGGTTGTTACTGGAAAGAAGACTATTAAAGATAAAAGACTGTGTTACAATTAACTTCGTGGAATAAAGATTTCGAAGATTTCTGGATTTTTTTCATTAAAACAGCTTAAGAAATTAGAAGCCTACAATGAACAGTAAAACAGCTATAGATTCGGTTAATTTTTCATTCGTGAGTTACAGATTAGTTTTATTGTCCTTTAAACAGTATTTTACGTTGATTTTCTGGACTGTCCCAAAAGTGAGCTAGAACCCTCACATTCATATCTACTTACAACAATATACTAATAATCCAATCTCAATAGTACTTTTTTATCTTCCGTGTGTCATTCACCAATACGTAAGTGTTATTCAGTATTTTTAATTTATAAACGTAAAATCAAAAATAAATAACAGATTTCCTTATCCTTGGTAAAAGCTTGTCTTCCTTTGAAAATTAAATCTTCACATTTAATCTAAATTATCCATTTCCTTTTTTGTTGTACGTGAGAGCCAGTGTAAAACTATTCTACATATCCACATATTAAATTTTAAAATTTTGGATCAGAGCAATTTTTATCGTTACCAGCAAACACTCGAAAGGATGCTGTAAAATTATTTACATCAACAGATTTTCAAAAAGAATTATATGAAAATGTCGGTAAACAAATATGAATTGATATTGAATTTATTTGTTTTCTACTTGAAACAAAGTAAATAATTTTTTTTTTTGGCGTTACCTTTCCTCAATTCTCAGTCCTGCCGAATAATGATGAACACAATGCTATATCTGATAAACAGAAGCTGAATTTATTTAAAGTTATTGTCGACTTTGAGTTGAGTGATATACATGCTTTGACAGTAAAAGAAGATTGTTTATGCTGTAGAGAAATGCGGACGTCCAAGAATGGAGATTATACCAATGTCGAGTCTGTTATCGTAACATTCTAGTATTCTCACGTGCCACTGGAAACAGTCATCTGAGGGCGCAAAGTTCTTAGTATATTTATGCCTAAAAGCCATGCAACTAATTACTAAAGAGAATAAAGTTCTCCCAGTCAGCCATGTGTACTTTAGTACTTGAAATAATTAGATGACAACAAAGTTACACGTGCCGTTTAGCCAGGTAGTCCGACCTCCCATTATATCAATGCGTATATCAATGAAAATACATACCATTGAAGTTACAAAATCAGCCAACAACTATTGAAAACAGAACACGCTTCCAGGTCTAAGTTGAACTCCTGAAAAGTTAAGACCGTTAACGAACTATTACAGGAAGCTGGATGCCAATGAAAGAAAATGTCGAAATAATGGAACTGAAGTAAATGCAATTGTATTAATGAGTCATTCATGATTAAAACTAGATTTAGGAAAATGGTGAACTTTATTTTCACCAATCCAAAAATCTTAATTTTTAAATTTTTAATTAAAATTTAATATATATAAATTAAACGATGAAATGTTACTTGGATTAAAGTTTAAATTGACTAAATATTAATACAGGTATTTCAAATTTTAAAATTAGAAAGCTTATGCTGATCGGCACACTCATAAAAACAGTAGCTGAAATAAAGAATATTATTTTATATTGGATGAAAACGAATCATTTTATTACTAAAACATCTCAATATTATAAAATTTTGTTTATAATGTATAAAATATGGTGAATTAATGGAAGATACTATATTCCAAGTAATGACGTTGTCTGTCGAGATGGAAAGACTACTTTACGTCTTCCGAGATGCCCTGTTGCCTTTCAATCTGTGCTTCAATATGAGCGCATTTAATATTTACTGAGCTTGTACTACACTCTTGTCTTGGTGACATGAGTACCGTATAATCGCATTACAATTTCGAGTTTTCTGTCAGATTGACATCATACGGGGGACTTAAGTCCGTATGCTGCCTAAATAACTTTTTGCTTATTCTTTAAGAACTCTGTTTATCTCTCATCTGGTGAATAATTGCTTAGTAAATTAATTAATAAATAAAATGTTCCTCAAAATAATGTAATTAAAACTATTAGCTTTAAAATAATTGAGGCCTATTCTAACCATTAAACAAGTGTTTTAAAAACCGATATTTTTAGTTTTAAAGTATTATACATATTAGTTATAAAAACACTAATGGCAGGGTATTGTCTTGTTCACAATAATCTATGGCGTCATCTAACATAAGTGCCACTACATTGCTGTGGAGTGTCATCATCACTCCACGTGGACGTCAGCAAGTACATTCCTGGAGATGTACATACCGGCAAACTGAGAGCCGGCCATACCGCAATCTCATGTCATTAATGTGCGACGTATGTGACCCATACCTATTGGCACTTTCACTTTATTGGTTTCTGAGTAGTATGATTTTTAAGTTATTGTGTTTATTTTTAAGAAATAAATCTATAAGAACAAATTAACAGTTATAAAGGTTACAGACAAAATTGGGACTAAGAAGCTCTCTCTGAAGTTAGGACTTCGAACCTGACATATTAAAATGTTACTGGATCAAAATATATTACATAATATAAAACAAAAATAATTAAGCGGTAATTTTTTTAACATTTTTAACTGTCAAAACTGTTAGTTATTTGTGCCCTATAAACACATCAGTGATAGATACAATGACAAAATGAGCCTTTATTATAAAGCTTTGTAAACTAAGCAAACTTTTGAGCAACCAACTTAGACAAACTTTCATCTGAAATAACACTCTTAAGTCCTAGATTGCCATTTTTAATCATTTTAGAATTCTGCCTTTTGTTTCTCCATACATGATAAAACTCTCTGCTTTTACGTAAATATCCGAAAAATTTTCTTAAACACTAACATGAAACGTAACTATCAATACTGTCATAGGGAACCTTAGTGTTCAGTCTAAAGGCTAGCTTTATTCCAAGCTAAAGTGTTATATTTGGCTCTGAAAGTGAGTATAAAAATCTATTTGTGCGATATCTCTAAAATTAAGAAACCATTTCTCCGCTACAACACAAGTGCTCTCTTTACCGACCTTATTAAAGTGTTTTTAGGAGTTGTTGAATGTGGATAGGAAGAAGAAAAATGTTATAACACTTTTTCGTTCTATCACAGCCGTATAATTAGGACACCTCTATATTAATCTAGAGTTCTTTTATCATATATTAAAGTTAATTACATGTTTATTGTCTCCATCTTAAATTGTTAATATTGGTAGTTATTGTCTAGTTAGTATACAAAACTATGGCCGTTTTCATACTGTTTAGTTTGAACAAAGCTCAACCATTAGAAAAATTTTACTTTTAAAGTTATGCCAATTAATCAGTCATTTAAAATACTAGTGTATCTGTAAGGATTTATGCAGTCGATCCTGGGTTACCATCCATTAACCAGTAGATGAGACTCAATATGTAAAAGTTTGCAATATTTCTATTACTGTATGTCGGTATATAACGTTTTACATTTTCCTACCAAGTTAAAAAATTAATATTTTCCTTAATCCAATTAAAACTAACTGGAGGATAAGATTTTACATGGTTTGACAGGCGTACGAGGTTCAAAAAGTGTGTTTCCTCTTTCTCGGGAGGACAAGCGTTGGCTTGAAGTCTGTTTCAGAAAAGGTAAATCTGTTTCGATTTAATAGAAAATAAATTCCGATTGTAAAGATAAAGCACAAGTGCATAAAAAGATTGTTAATTCGGGATTTCCTACTAGGTTAAACAAAAACGTTTTTACAACTTTAAAACCATCTCATATTAGGATATCAAATAATTGAAGTTACTACGGAATACAAATTGGGAAGCAAAACAAGATTTTATTACACAATATATTATATTATAAATATCCATAAATTTTTACAATAAAGAGCTACTAACGTATTTAAAATAACTCAGGGCCAAATCAATAGACATTTTTTGTTTAAGAATAGCCAAGTTATCGTCATTGAAAGACCTTAGAAAAGAATGATTACTTATAGCTTAGTTTCTATTACATTGTTTTATTCGAGTGATCCCATACAAATTTTGTAGTGATAAGTAATAATTACCACCCAAGACCTTGTCATGCACAACTCATGCAATTTGAGGCCATCAATTGATTTGAACTTAAGTTTCAGATTACGAAACCTGATGAAGGTTCAATATTATAAAGCGCCCCCATAAAATGTCACTGATGTCCTCAACCATAATGGTAAGGAATTTGCCTAGCTAGCTTCAACCGCGTTTTATTCTTTGACGCAAGAGAAAGTGATGAAAAACCTGTTGTCTATATCCAGCTAACGTTATTTAACTAATCCAAAAGCTACTCGAAGTCAGTCCGCAGTCGTTTGTCACCAAATGTGGGGGATATGTTTATATCCCTTTTCTCTTTCCCTGTGCCTTTCTTTCTTTCTATTCTTTAAGTCTTAGTATGGCACTTCCCCAAGTGCTGTACGTTAACAGGATACATTTCAAAACCTTGAAACAATTTGCGTGATACCTTTTTTTAACAGTAGGATGTGTATTAGTGGACATGGGCTGATAATAACGTCTTGTATTATATCCTTTATGAAAACTTCCTATACGTCCAATAACAAACTTTGAAGCAAAAGATTAGAGTTTCTCGGTTAAGGAGAACTCCCGGAACCAGTAAACAAATCAGCTGAACTTTGCAAATACTGGCAACCGGGGTCAAGTGCAACTAAGCATTCCAAACCATGTTTTAAATGTTTATATAGAATGTTATGGTGCAAGATGTTGTTTTCCGTCCTATAATGAGGAACAGATAGTGGACCGATCTCGGATGCGAGGTTATTCACTTGCTCAAGTATATATGTAGTGATAGGTTAGTGAATGTAACTTAAAAGTGTTGTTGTTACAATATGTCTGTAGTGAGTGCCTAATATGAATCTTATTTATATTAACCAATGCTGTATAAATTTATTTTATAATTCAGTTTATAAAGGATTATTATTGAACTGGAGGTTTACTGATGCCTAAAGACCTTGTTATTATAAGCAATACCTCAAAAAACAAACAGACCTACATTATAGTTATTGTATACAATCCGCATATCATGTTTTATGACAGAATTTGTTTTATGATAACATAATAAACCCCATTAATATATTTACCCTAATATATCGTGATATTACAAATAACTTAATAATTATTTATTGTTAATTAATAGGAGTATTAATAGCATTACTATCTTAGTACTATTTTATATAGTTGTTAAAAGTGTTGCCTAAAATTTAAGTTCAATTTTTAATCACAAATTATTGTTTAAAAAACTTAGAACCTGGCAAACACAGTGTTAGATGGTCAAAGGGACTGTTAAAAGAGATCAACCTAAGATAATGTAGTAAAAACATAGAATTCTAAATAAGTTTGCGCTATTTTTATGACAATGGAGAAATAAAGAACATCGGTTACTTATTCTTGTAACATCCCTAATAATAACAAAAACCATTACACTTTCTTCATCTGACTTTCAAAACATTTTTCAATTTTGTAAATTACTGAAGATTAATTATCTATAGATTCGCTGTGGAAACGAGTGTTCCCCGTCTCTGATAACTATCAATAAGAGGTTTCACATTTAATTAATGATTTTATATTTAGCATCTCCTTGCAATACTGTTAAGTAACTTTACCAGAACTATTTCAATTTTGCTACTTTCATCTCCTATTACATTTATATTGAGGAACACACACACGTTGTGTGTGTGTGTGTGTGTCTGTGTGTAAACGTATTTTTTACTAACTGTTTATATATATTGTAAACTAAATAGTTGATTTGATGTCGAGTTGTGACTTTAGAATGATTAATCTTATCACAAATAATCACAAGCAAGTTTTTGGGTATCATTCTTCTGTATGAATAGTTTTTC
>NW_025778149.1:0-28676 GCF_021130785.1 Homalodisca vitripennis
GTCGAAAAGGAAATAATATATATATATATATATATATATATATATATATATATACATATGAGTAGATATGAATATGCCGGTTCTAGACCACTTTTGGGACAGACAGAAAATCAATGTAAAATACTGTCCATTGAACCATAAACAAATCTAATAAAATCTAACAGGAAAGCACGAATGTTAAATAACCGAATCTTTAGCTGTTTTAACTGTTCAATGTTTGCTTCTACATTTATAAGCTGTTTTAATGAAAAAATCAAAAAATCTTAATAAAAAATCTTTATTCTACAAAGTTAATTGTAACACAGTCTTTATCTTTTATAGTCTTCTTTCCAGTAACAACCAAGTGTAATTTTTCATTTTTGTTTAATTCTTTAATCTTTTTTTCATCCAAAACAGTAAAAATCTGTTCGGTAAGTGTACTTTACAATCTTCCAACTCGGCAATTATTGTAAACCCGAATTTAATCTTTCATTTTTCTCCAAATTCAAGATTCTATGTTTCTTCCTTTCTTCCAATTCATTTAACTTCTTATACTCTTTAAACTTACATTCTCCAATATCATTTAACTCTTTCAAGAACTCCATTTAAATAGAAAAAATTTTAAAGACGGAAAAAATGAAATTTGCTAACAATCACTCGAGAAGTCGGGGAGAATGTGAGTAAAAACCGCATTCTTTTCAAGAGGTTCTTCGTTTTAATTTCTCCAAATGTACTATAAAATCATCGAGGATTTCTGGCTTAAAATCGTAGACAAATTCAACATCCAGATAATGAAAAAATACAGGTAATATCTTTTCATAATAAACGTGTGTATTTAAACCAACAAACCTAATGTATTCTTTGAAAAGGAAAATAATTTTGTCAATGGTTCCAAGAGATAAGTAAAAATTTTTATTCTGTTTTCTAAATTCTGTAACAAATTTTGTTTGCTTCTTGTCTCCATATTGCAATTTTGTAAGCAGATTATTCAAATGTGTTAGTTTATTTCGAAATTTCTTAGGTTTAGGTCTTTCTAACAAAATTAAATTACAACCTCTACAAACTAAATATCTTTTATCGATAATTTCTCCTCTATTATAACACTTGTAACAGTTGGCATTATACTCTTCCATTTAAACAAAAAGATTTTTTTATAAATGGAGATTATGGAACTAAGTCTGCCGAGATATAAATTTTTCAGCGCAAATGTTTATGTTTATATTTCAACTACCGAGATAAAGAGAAATGATTTTATTTTATTATTCAACTATTTAGGATATTTTGTATATGATTACAAAGATTATTCCGGAAGAAATCGAGATTTTTCATCAGCGAAAGAGTATATTTTTGAAGTTTTAGAAGGAATGAAAGAGAATAATATGAATTTAGCAAATTATTTTTCTTAAATAAAAAACTTTTCTACTAAATAGTCACCAAACAACATGAACTCTCCAAAATCACTTCAGTTTCTAGCATTTAAAGAACTTACCACAGGAAATAGTTATAAAGACTTCTTTGAATTACCTAAATATGTTAAACAAATGTTGATATTTTCCTTAAGTGAAAACGAATCCTTAAATGAAAACGAATTCAGAGAACTTTTAAGTACTAAAAAGTGTTCAATGCAATTTATTACAGACAACTTAGATAGTATAAATATGTTAAATGTAATAGGAGATTTTAAATTAAATAATAGAAAAATAAGAAAAATATTCCGATTTTTACAAAATAAACTAAAACACCAACAATCTGACATTTTTCATCGCTTTTATGCTAAATTTCATTGTTTTATTTGTTGAAATGTTGAGAAGACAATATCCATACTGGCCAAGGAATATGCATACAGCTAGTTTTTTAACAAGTCTTTGTAAACAACAAGATTTATCAAAGGAATTTATAAGAGATCACGCTTTTGTTGTAGATTGGGATAAATTATATGGAAAAAATATTTACGAAACAGATATATTGTGTGTGTGTGATTCTGACGAAGAAAAGAGAAACGTTTGTCATTCAGCAATTCAATACGATATAATGAAAGACATACAAAATGAGTGTTGTTAGTGTGCGTGTTTTTGCGATATCTACTTAACTTCTAAGAAATTGGGAATGGGAGAAGAAGAAAGGTATCATATGTTTTTATTTCAATCAACTCTAGATTTGTGACGTCTGCTGTGAGCGTTTGTACCACTAACGCTTGACCTCGAATCTCATTTTATTGAAACATGTGAGAGGCGTTTGTGTCACTAACGCTTGACCTTGCTTTGCACACGCCGTGTGTGGTACAAGGACAGTAGTGACACCAAACAATGACCTTGCTTTTCACACGCCGTGTGCGACAATGAAATCACTGTAAAAACACTTAATTCTGTATTACAAATGAACACTTTACATCACTATTTTCACACAATGTTTTTATCACAGTTTAGAAATGTCTACACAAATTCACAATCTTCTTGCAACGTCTTTCTTCGAGTCGCAAATATAAAAGTAACTTATAAAATATAATAACACTATGAATGGCAACGCCCAGTGGAACACTTCACTTCACTTTTAACAAGAAACACAGATCTTCACAGCAATCTTCTTACTTTATAAAGTCCATATCTTCTTTCTTCAACTTGCAAATACATTAGAATCTTCTAATTGATGATATATCTTGTTAAATTTCGTTAAAATAGAGGAGGATCAAGCATGACTGACTATACGTGGCCAACGCCCATGATGAAAATTTTCCGTGCGATAAACGATTATGAATATCGAAGTTTTATCGATAATAAAAATCGATGGTTACAATCGATATTAGAACTGTTATAGTTTCCAATGTATATTAAATAAGTGAATATCAATATTTATTTCAAACCTTGTTGTTAAAAAACCACTCAACCGATTTTAATGAAATTTGGTACACATATAGTAAATACTTAACTCTTTCGACTTAACTTATCCATAAGGGTGAAATCATCCCCTATTTCTTAATATTCAAAGAAAAATAAAAAATTTTATCGGAAAAATCTGAAACTTCAAAAAACAAGCGAGTTCAACTTAAAAAGTTCATGAAAATAACAAAATTTTCAAAATCTACCCCAATCATCCCTTATCTTTAAACTCTTATATCTCGAGAACTATTGGAGCTTTTTTGATGAAATTTGGTATATAGGATCAGTAAATATTAAAGTATTTTTTAAAATCACCACTTCCGGTCCATGACCTTGAAATAGTTTTTTTTCCTAATATCATCCCCTATTTTTCAAAATTTTTTAATGCAATTTAAAATGTAAACTTTTATCAATGTCTTTAAACAATTCTGTAAAGTTTTAAAACTATCCGACGAATAACGCGATTTTTACTGAATTTCTCTAATATCGTTCTTAATCACATCATAGGCTAAAAATTTCTCAGAAACCACAACCACATAACATGTCGCGTTTGTAACAGCTTTTTGAAAATCCATATTGATAATTATATCGTTCTTTGAACCAGAAATATTTTTCAAACTCTTTGTTGTATCAATGACATAAATAGGTATATTCGCTAAAAATTCTTTAGGATTGTAATACATTTCCTTATTATTACAGTAAACTTTCTTAAAATCTTGATACATCTGATACATGATTCTGAAAAGACCTCCGGAAATGTTTAAATTTTGTAATTCATCTGGATAATAAGAACCGTTCAATTTTACTCTGATATTTTTTACATCCAAACTATCAAACTTTGAAGGATTTTTTTCTTGATTATTCTGTCTATCTGTTTGAAAACCTATGATAACGAACTTGGGATTGAAGATATTTCTATAAATATTTGTGATATCGAACGAATAAGTTGTTCCGGAAATACCTTTTTGTTAAATACATTGCCAATCTAGAAAATTAAACATAATGTTTTGACTTTTTGTAATTTCATCAATCAATCTAATTTTACTCGTGGTTTTATAATCAATCATTGGAACTCTAATAAAAAAATCTGTAATTGTTATTTTTCCATCAACAGGCATAACATTTCCAGGTGCAGTCTTCAGAATCACATCATCGTCTTCTGCTCTTATAAAACTTAGATAAAATCCTCCTTTATAGATCGGAATAGTAACATTTTCAAAAAATCCTAATCCAAAATGAGATAAATTTCCAGCTGCTTCAAAAACACCAAATTTAAAATCTGATTCAAAGCCATTAGAAGTTTGAGAAATAACATCACTTTTTGAATACGAAATAGTTCCTTTAATTGTGCTTAATTGGCCACAGTTTTCGACTTCTTCTATCAATTTATTGTGTTTTCTTACTTCAATCTTAGAAAATAAAAACGGTATAAAATTATCGATTAATCTAACATTATCAGTTCCAAGATATGCTTGACCATCTTGTTTTGTTTAAAGTTCCAGAAATATAAAACTGGAAGTTAGACGAGCAAAAGTTATCTCCAAAATCAATATTAAACTCAGTTCTTTTATTCGGTTCATTCAAATGTTGTTTACTAATTGGATAGAAATTTTTAAAACTCCGCCCTTTCAATATCACTAGCATATTTTCTGTAGTCCGCCATTTAATAAGAGAAATTTTAAACATCATGTATCATTTTTTTCATCGATCTAATGTACGTTTTTATAAGAAAAGATATAAATTTTAGTAAAATAATTAAAAAGATTAGAGTCATTTTTAATGATCTACTTCGTCAAATTCAGGATTCTCTTCCTTAAATTTTGCGATCTCGGTCACATATTTCAATAAAATCTGCACAGGATAGTAACCGCTATCTATAATATTATTCCAATCAACTGTACCTTTATTTTCATCCAAAAAACTTTATACTCAAGTGTTGATAGAGACAAAGAACAGACATATGATCTTTTTAATTGATATTGTATATTTTCTTGAATGAACTCTGATGATAAAGTTTGATATTTTGCAATGTTATACCAATTCAATTTGTTTACGTATAATCTCATCATATCTTCGGATAATTCATATTTTTGAGAAATGTCATCCCAATGTTCTTTTTTCAAATCTCTTTCGTGTTGCATTATAAAAAGATCGAAAAGCACTGTAATGTCCCGCCATCTCTATTTATTAAGAAAAAAATTTCAAAATCAAGTTTTTATAAATTGGCTCTTTTTTGAGTTACATTCAGCACATTTTCCCGAAATTCTTTTAACTCCGTTAATGTTTGCATAGTATTTTATATCGTTTGTGGCAGTTTTCTCTTTACATCTCACACAATATATGAGCGCCATTTATATAAGGAAAATTAGTCATCGTAACCACCTACTCCATTAAATCTGTTGTCGATGTTTTCAAAAGTTTTATCGACATCTTCTTTAAATTTATTAAAGTTTTCTTCTAGTTTATTTACTTTATCGAGATATAAAGAGTATCGATCTTCTATTCTTTTAAGTAATTCATTATTATGTGTTATTTGCTCATTTAAACGTGTACCAAAATTTTCAAAAATGTTTATTTTCTCATTGAAATGTGTATTCAAAATCTTCCAGAATTTTGTTAATTACTTCACCAACTAATACATTAACACTATTTTTATATGTATTAAAGTTTTCTTCTAGTTTATTTACTTTATCAAGTAATTCACCAACATCGTCTACTGATCTTTTACTTCTCGCTTCAAGTTTTTCATAGACTTCTGTTGTAAAATCTTTAACATGCTGTTTATGATTCTCATAATTTTGTTTTAGTTCATTAAACATTTTAATAGGATCTTCTAATTGAATCATTACAACAACATCAAATGGATTAATTCCTTTACTAACACCGCTAATTCTTTTTCCTTTAAAATCTAAGGCATTTTTAACATTCGGATCATGTAAATCAACAATATCGATGTTTTCTGATAATTTTAGAGGTTTTAAAATTTGTTCTTTAACAACAACATCATGTTTGTCAATACCAGGTCGAACACCGACAATTCTTTTTTTATTAGCCAAAACTAACATAATTCTTTTCAACTTTGATCGCTTCAGTAATTTCATCAGCTTTTTCGATGTGAGACATTAAATTGGTAAATAATTTTTTTACACCATCATCAACTTCTTTTTCCAATGTTTTTATTTTATCAGCAACTTCATTTGAAACTCATGAAATTTGCAAGTTTGTTATCATATTCTGCTTTAAAATCTTCAATCTCGACAGCAAACATATCTGAATCTGGAAAGGTTTTGTAATAAATTTTCTAACTTGTTATCAAACTCATTTCTCAAACTATCAAAATTCAAACTATTATCTACATTTTGAATAATTTGTGTTCCAAATACGTCAAAAATATTTTGTGAATCCATATTTATTAAGCAATAATGTGTTAACAACTTCTTTAAAATCTTTACCATCACTCAGTTCATTCAACACAAAAACACATAAATGACCACAAATTGGGGGATCTTTACAGTCTTGAATCTGAGAATCATTGTAGTAAACGCTTGATTTTTTCAAATATTTAATCAATTCTATAGGTGGTTTGTCCTCAATTCTTCCATACGAATCAAAATAAAACGCAATCTTATCATTTTTATAATAGCAAATCCAATGTGTTCCACTTCCCATAATCGAGTCTAAATTCACAATTCCACATTCAAATTTCTTAACTTTTTCAGGTAATGTATCTCTCATGAAGATTCCTCTAAAATGTTTAATATTTTTGCAGATTTCTTCCAATTCCCCGAATGTTAAAGGTTTTAAATTTTTTTTTCAATGTTTGATTTCACGTAATTCAAAGTTTTTTCATCTAATCCAGATCCTGTAACATCTTCCAACTCTTTATCTAACCAATTTAAAATGTTTCGAACAATAGGAATCACATCCTTTTTAACGATTGGAGCAGCTTTACGAACATAAGGAACAACATTTTTAACAACTGGAATATTTTCTCCAAAATCTAATAAATCTTTCAAAAGTCCACCATTTTTAAGTTCTTTCAACTGATTATAAGAAAATTCTATTCTGGTTCCTTTATTGTTTTTCTTATGTTTTTCGAGTTTATTGTATTGTCTATTTGTTAAAAATATCTTATCTTCGCCATTTTTTAGTTGATCTATTTTAAATTGAATACTAACGGGTATTTTCTTCTTAAAAGCGGATTTTATTTTTTCTTTCTGATTTTTGCTGAAATTTACATTCACCTCCATTTATATAGTTAAAATTTCAAGTTCTCTTCGATTCCCATTCCTAGTTTTCTCTTCAAAAACATTGCTCCAGCTGTTGGAAGCGCAACAAATCTTTCACCTAAACTAGCATCTTTTGATAAAAATCTATCCATTGCCTTATCTTGCAAAACTTTATCTGCGATATGTCTGGAATTTGTGTCTCTATGTTTTGCATAAAAAATATCGTGTTCCATAGCAGCTTGATCTAATTTATTTATACCAGTATCTCCTCTTTTTAGTCTTTTTTCGAGTTTTGTGCCAGGCCCCAGATACTGATAAGTTGGTACGTGTAATTCAAAAGGTAAATTGTTGATAAAATCATTCAAAAGTCCACTACCCTCAATCATAGATGAACTTATTGCCGGCAAAACTCGTTTTAAATATTTAATTCCATCAGGTTTTTTCAATCATTTCATCAAGTTTGTTCGAAATAAAATCTTTAATCGCTTTCTTTTCGTTCAAAAAATTGTTGTTTCCAGCCTTTTCTTGAGCATAAATATAATTAATAATTCCATCGAGTTTTGTCAAATCGTCGATATATCTGTATTCAATCTTATTATCACTGTATTTTCTCACACCTGATCCTTCGATTCTTTTTTCCCAAATTGGTTTAATCAAATTGAGATATTTTTTTACCTTTACTTGACTTTGGTTTCTTAGTTGATGGATCATTATTTTTGTAAATTGAATCAGATTTCCATAAAATTTCAGTATACTTTTTCAAGTCTTCTTCAGAATATAAACCGTCTTTTGGAACATCAGTGCCTGGTAATAATCTCCATAAACCTTGAGTTCCTTCATATGTTTTTTCATTAATAATGATATCATTATGCTCAAAATTCACGGGCAAATTTCCAATCATAAAACTTTTCTTTTTTCTGTCCCAATACAAACCAAATTTATCATCCTTTGCTCTAGGAAGAAATTTTTTAACCAATTTCACCAATTATTATATCCGTTGTTCCAGGACTTATTGGTTCAAACTATGGTAGAGTCTTCAATGATTCGAGGTCTAAATGGTGTTGAAGATGGTAATTTTGGCAATTCAAACTCAGATTCTGGTATCGAAATATCAGCAAATTGTCGTACAACTGGAACCAAATTCATCAAATTTTGATTATCGCTTAAAACATTTTCAATTTTGCCCTCAACATTTTTTATTGCAGATGTTACAGGTTGATTAATTTTTTGAATAAATTCTTGTTCTTTTTCATCAATTCGAATCTGTTCTTTAAATTCTTTGATTAATTTCTTTTCTATTTGATCAAGTTTTTTTGCTTCTTCTGAAGTTACGTTCGCCATTTATTTAGGAAAATTTTATAAACGTGGAACGTAAAACGTGAACACGAAACGTGAACACGGAACGTAAAACGTGAACGTGGAACGTGAAACACGAACGTGGAACGTGAAACACGAACGTGAAACGTGGAACGTGAACGTGGAACGTAAAAACGTGAAACATGAACGTGAAACATGAACGTGAAACATGAACGTGAACGTGGAACGTGAACGTGGAACGTAAAAACGAGAACACGAAACGTAAACGTGAACGTAAAAACATGAAAACAACTAGATTATCACACGTTTATATTGGAAAATTTATTCAAATATTTACCATTTTTAGGCTTCAAAGTTAGATTAATAGTTAAAAATCCGTAGTCTTCTTTCCAAATTTTATCACACAATTCATTAAAGTGGTTAAAACTCATATCAGATCCCACATAATTGTTGTAAATTTTTCTCGAATAGTGATCGTCTTGCTTAAAAACACACAACATATTCAAATTATTTCTTATAACTTGTTTATCAACCTTTGAAAAGCATTGAGAAAGATAGATACAAGAGATATTTTTGTGACGAGACATTACGAAATATTCCTTGATAACGTCTTGATTTTCCAAAATACAATCATCAAAAACGATTAACGAATTGGGTTTACATTCGCTTAACGGAACTATGTCCTCAGAAGCATTATAAAAATATGATATTTTTTTGTTTAAGTTTTTCTCAATATTTTCAAATCTTTCTTGTTAATTTGTTATAGGCGTCTTGTTCTAAAGATTTACTAAAAACATACAAATTGGAATAAGGAATCAACCTATTGTAGATAAAATTCAATAGTAAAGTTGTTTTTCCACATCCACTTGAACCAACAATTAACAATATGATTGGTTGATCTTTCTTATTTTCTTCAAACGTTTGAAGTTTTATCTGATCTTTTTGCTTTAAAAATTTCTCCATTTAAATAGAAGATTTTCATCTTGAAGCAACGCTTGCGAAAATGAAGCTGTTCAAGTTGACTTCAGAAAGCTCTAAATTAGTTTTAAACTTGGAACATCCTATACACTTAGAGGAAAAATCAAATTATTTTATCGGTTTAAGCGGTTTTTTATTCTGACAATTTTGTAATAAATATTAGTGAAAGTTCTCCTTATTGCATAGGATTTAGTGAGAAGAACATAACAAAATACTATGGTTTAAACAAAGGATATTATACTTTCGATCAAATTAAAAATTCCCTTAAAAATTATCTGAAAACATTCAAACAATCAGATAAATCTTTAAACTTTGACGAAAACAAGTTTGAAATGCAAAAAAATTATCTCTCTAATAAAATTCAAATAAAATCACCAGTAAGAATAATGTTTTCAGCAATTATTGTAGATTTGTTAGGGTTTGTTCAAGAAACTATTGAGCCAAATCAGGTATATTTAGGAAATAAAACGCCAAAATTTAGACCGTTCGATGTAATTGAAGTGCACTGCAATCTCGTTGAACCTAGTTTTGAAAATCATACCGAACATCTTCACAAAGAATCGGAAATTTTGTACACTTTTTTCCCAAATGTTGCTTATGGATCAAAAATCAGTGAAAAACCAAATGAAATAGACTATATTCCAATTAGAAAAAATATTAAAAGAATTCAAAAAATCGTTCTAACTATACAAGACTCTGAGGGAAATTTATTAAATAATGAGAGTAAAACAACAATATATTTAAGATTGATGAGAGGCGATTAGATTAAAATGACGATAATGACGAGAAAATAGCCCTTAAATGTATAAATCACTGGAGTCTATCCCATAGACCCCGAGAAAATATTCAAAAACATACGTTCTGACAAGGGTATCGAATCGCGACTCTTACAAACATTACATCCTAGTTCAATTTTTATTAATGAATCTGGACTTTACACTCAAATAATTGCTTGTTAAATTTTTTCTTTCTAAATGGAGTCAGTTGTGGATCTGCTCAATAACCAACTTACATTCGATAACACGAATATCTTAACTATTGTAGACGAAAAACAATGTGATCTGGTTTAAAGCGAAAGATGTTGCAGAAATATTAGAATATGAAAACACTAGACAAGCAATCATATTAAACGTTGATGATGATGACAAAATTCAATATTTTTACTTAAAAAACAAGGGTCTATTCGAATGGCCCCTTAACAATCTTCATCCCTGTACTGTTTTTATTAATGAACCAGGTCTCTCAAAATAAAAATTGCTTGTTAAATTTTTTCTATCTAAATGGAGTCAGTCATAGATCTAAGAAATAATCAACTAAAATTCAATAATAAAGAAATTTTAACAATTGTTGACGAAAATAATGAATTTTGGTTTAAGGCTAAAGATGTTGCAGAAATATTGGAATATAACAATACAGAAAAAGCGATTAGAAATAATGTCGATGAAGGTGACAAATCTCAATACTTCTATCTAAAAGATAAGGTAGCCCTCGAGGGCCACCTCGCAAATATTCACAAAGATACTATTTTCATTAATGAATCAGGACTTTATTCGTTAATTTTAAGATCTCATAAAATAGAAAGCAAAAAGCTTTCAACAATGGGTTACGAGAGATGTTTTACCAAGCATTCGTAAATTTGGTGTGTACAAACTTGAAAACAAGATTAAATATTTAGAGGACAAAGTTTAAGCACTTGCAAATTAAAGATGAAATCAAAACGGAAATAATTGCAAAACAAAGTGTAAAAATTGACTTAATGAAACCAGATCTTGTTTGTAAAGATTTTGATAAGAAAAAACACCATGTTTTTGTGTTAATTAAGAAGAATCACATGTGGGAATATCCTTATTACGTTATCAGAGCTCAAAAGAGAGAAATACCGAAAAGATTGAAAGAACTTGAAATTGATTACCCAGAAATGGAAATTTTATTAAGACAAGGAGATCCAAATAGTATAAATCTCTACAACCAAATGAAAGAATCTTTGAATATTTTATACAACGGAAATCATTTTACTACAAATATGGCAGAATCTCGACTGATTTATAGAATATCTAAATTACACGATGAAAATGTTTCTAAATTTTACTAAAAACTCTCGATTTTTTATATTTTGTTTGTAAATGTTTAGCATAACTAGGTAACCATTGTAGAATTCTTTTTTCATATTCACAAGGCATTTCGTTTTTATAACTTTCGCTGAAAATTTTTTTAGCACAATCTTTGCAAAAAGCATCTTTTCTATCTTTACTATACTGCCAGTTATTAAATTCAGAAATATTTTTAATTTCTTTACAAAAGTAACACTTTTTCTCTTCTAAAGTTAATTTGTTCATTTTAACGTATAATTCCTTACAATAACAGTCTTTTCTATTCTCTTCTTGACACTTTGTACATTTCTTTTGAGACTCCATTTATATAGAACAAATTATTACACGATGAAAATGTTAAACTCTTGAATTATGATATTTTGTTTGTAAATGTTTTTGATAATTATTTAACCATTTTATAGTTCTTCCACATTCACATTGAGTATCTTCATAATATAATCTATAGTGATTCTTCTTTACACAATCTTTACAATATGAGTCTTTCTTATCTCTACTATAGTGATCACTATTAAACTCTGAAATTTTTTTAGTTTCTTTACATTTAAGACATTCTTTCTCTTCCAAAGTTAATTTTTCTATTTTATCATACAGCTCTTTATGATACTTCCTATAACAATCTTTACAATTATAAATAATTCCATCTTTTCTACTCTTATCTTTATAAAATTCTTCAAAACCTTTTAATTCTTTGCACATTGAACATTTCTTTTGGGCCTCCATTTATATAGAAAAAATCTTTGACTTTCTCAATTCATATTCATAAAACTTTCCGGTTATTTCTTCATTATTTAAATCTTTTATACTATAAGTTACAGGATCTGTGTTATTAATTTGATAAATCACAAAGATTTCTCTTGACCAATTGTTCTTATATTTGTTCGAAAATGTTTGTTTTTTTACTAACAATTCTTACATGATCATTGACTTTAAATTTAGTTTTCGTGTGAATTTCTGGTGGAACATACTTAAAAACCGACTCTAATAACTCTTTTTCTGCATCTTTATCTACGTCTTTAGGCTTCATTTTGATTGTGCTATGAACAGTATCGTTATATTTCTTTACGATTTTTTGAAGAATATCGATCCATTTAAAGTTTTTATTAATCTCAAAAATTACTTTCATTCTCTCATTTTTGAGTTCTGTTATATCTCTCTACAATACTTGATTTCTCTTCGTTTTCAGTATGATAAATCTTAATGTTGTATTTCCTCAAAACATCGTTAAATTCTTTATTTTTAAACTCTAAACCCTTATCTGCATGAAGTAGGTTAGGAGGTTTGTGATTGATCCTTATGGCATCTTTTACTATATCTTCGAAAGCTTTTGAAATATCCTTGCCGTTTTTTTCTTTTGATAGCTCTTGACCAAGCATATTTTGAGAAAGTATCAATAACATTTAACATATACTTAAATCCATCATTTTGATCTGAATAGTTAGACATTATAACTAAATCTGCTGCCCATAAATCGTCAATTCCTAATGTTATAATTTTTCTCTTTTTAAACTTTTTTCGTACCGGTGCATGAATTTCTCTAGCTTCAATCTCGATTTCTTCCTTATTCTTAGATTCTTTCTTTACTTGTTTTTCATTTGGATTCTTTATAAATTTACTCTTATTTGTCTTACATTTTGAACATTTTGCTGCAATTCTATACAACCCGTTTTGAGTTTGAACGATTTTAGAATCTATATTTTTCGTTTTTTTTCTTGCATTTGTGGCAGTGAATCAAATCATCTTCCATTTACATGTCAAAGTTTCCAAGTTTATTTAACTCATCTAATATATCAGATTTTGCTTCATTTTTATAGCCATAAGGTACTGTATCGATCTTATTTTCTAGAACGATTCTCTTATCATCTTTAGCGTTCAGTGCCAGCTTGTTTATGGTAACTGTGTACAATTCATGTTTATAGCTTTTTATTACAGTCATCTCCCTAAATTCTTCTTTATCTTCGAACAAACATCTCTTCAAGTTTTCGATATTTATTGTTTTATTTACAACGCTTCTCTTAATTCCTTTACACCTAACTGGATTTTTGTCTAGATATTTGTACGAGTACATCTTAGACCTTAAACCACAAAATTCTTCTAAAACTTCGCTATTTAACTCATCTTTGAATTTCCCTATTACCTTCTTATTTTTAGTAGTGAAAACATTCATGGTCTTTTGGATAATCACTTGTATCAAAGTCATCTATATTTTCTTTAATAATTTTAAAAGGATCTCGTTTCAATTCTAGAAAATAACTGTCTGTATCCATGTAACACAGATTCAAATCTGGATCAAACTTCTTTAATTTGTTGTAATAAAAACTCGTACATTAGCAATTTTGAGAGGTCGAGAACTGAAAATCCTATGTAAATCGGTTTGTTAAATTTAACCTTTTGTTTGTACATGTGACTCGCTATACAGTTGTCGTCAAAGATATTGAAACTTTTGAAATTCGTTTTTCTTAGCTTGTTTCATTGAAAATTCTTCGTTTCCTAGTTTAATATCACATCTATTTCTTACATTTTCCATAGATTTTCCAAAAACTGAGTTGTTCATCAGCTTATAAAAGTCCTTTTCAAAGTCGCTTGTAGCTTTGGTTCTCATGTTTGTGTTAAAATCAATGTACTCTTTCATAAAAGGTTTCTGATCAAACGCAATAACCCTATTCACATGTTTTAAAATCATACCTTGTTCCAAATAGAACTTCAAATTTCTCGAATGAACAACGTATTCAGTTTTATCCAGTAGAGTTGTGCAAAGTTTGTTTTTAAAATGTTCTGGAGCAAGAGGTAAATCCTTGTGATGTTCATGTAAATTTGTTGGATATCCAAGATCAACTTCGAGAATATAGCCATAATCTTCGTCGCCAGTGAGTTCCAAAATTGTTTCTTTCCATTCTTCAGTTGTGTAAGTTTTTGGATCCATCCACTTGATATCACTAAACGGCAGTTTTTGCATTAGGCCATACCCATAAAGGTTATTAGCATCAACGTATAACAAATAGTTTTTCGGGCTTTGTCTTATCGAAATCTTTCAAATATTTGTTATTTGCTTTCACATATCGTTTTTAATACACTGAGAAATGCCCCCGCGAATGCCTTTTTCAATCATCAAATACATATTATAATCGTTAATTAGCTGAAGCTCAATTTACGTTAATTTTAACATTGCGTCCCATGCGAGACTGGGAGCTGTTAGATAGTGTGCCGGATCGAGTTTTATAGCAATTAAGGCAAATGTTTCTGAAATTTTCGAATATATCAGCAAGCAATAAAACATCTTGGATATTGTACAAATCAGAGTAATTTCCAAGATTTTTCTCTTTTAATTTGTTCCAAACGCTCAAGTAGTGTTGATAATCTTTCTCAGATATGCTCTCATCTGTCAAAAGTGAATAGAAATCTTGAATTCTTAATTCTTCTGTGTAATCAAGTTTTTCAATACTATCGATAAATTCATAGGGAAATATTCCTTTTCCTGACAATATTTTTAAAAATCTCTTCTTTGTCATTTGGCTGTCTTTCTATAATTTCATTCAATATTCTTCCATCCTGTATAAAATGATTTGTATGTTTGAAGTCTTCTTTCTTTAAATTTTTCGCTAATTTTTCGATAGATGACGCCATGAATCTAAACGTGTCTACGAAAGAGAATTTTATGAACTTTCTAGGTTTGTCACCATCAAATTCATACCCGTATCCAGAATTTACAGAGTAATTTATATATCGTTCATCGGTGTTTGCAATCAAATCAACATTACCGTATTGTTTTGCCAATTCTTTTATGTACAAATGCGTATCGTAATTAGACATATTGTGACAGAAAACGGGAATATTCTGAGGAAATTTCAAATTCAGATTACAAATTCTATGAGCTGCACCTCGAAATTTTCCAGTCAAATGACAGTGATCTCTGCATTTTTTGAATGCATCATAAGCAGAACTCCAATTATCTGGTAAAAAACCCTAAAGTTTTTTCAGTGTCTTGATACGATATTTCTTCACAAATGTGGCAAAGATTTGAATTTTGATACGAAATTTCTTCTTCGTCAGTCAATTTCATGGGCTTCATGTTCTTTGAATTATATTTTTTAGCTATGTACTTCGATAATTTATTGAGTTCTTCAAACAATTTTGCAGGAACGTTCGGCAACTCTTCTTCATTTTTTTGCTCGATAACATATCGGCTTGTACATACGATTGGTCACATTAGACACTAAATATAGAGTAAAACCATAAGGAATATGCTTCTGAATCTTGGTTGTAGTCGATTTTTGCGGATTGTTTTTGCATGTGGGAATCTTCTCTAATATGCTTTCAAAATCCATATAAATAACGTACGGATGGTTAAATTTCTTTTGGTAATTGGTAAATTTAGTTGTTTGACCCGGAAACGGCATAATTGGCTTGCAAACTTCATGTTGCTTACAAATTTCTAAATGATCTGATAAAGCACTATATTTGTAGAAATGGCTTAAACATCTTCGACACAAGAACGTCTTGTGAGCATTTTTTGATATCTGTGAACTCGCTAATCTACTTAAATCTGTTATCAAAACATAATGGGATTTATCATCTTGTTTAACATACAATAAATCAACTTCTAACTTGGCGTCATAAACTTCTGAAATTTGCAACGGTACTATGTGTAGTTTTTCATCAAAAGTATAGACATTTACAGACATTTTCGGATACTTGTACTTTGCTTTGCTGCTTCGTTTTTCAAATAATTGTATATCTTTTAAAGACATAGGATAGTCGAATCCAGAAAATATCTCATCGTTCACGAATTTTTCGTATTGTTTTGCTCTGTCAACATGAGTCTCGGGTTTTTTCAATAGCACATCTTATTGAGTAAAATAAAGCAAAAATCATCTCTATTTTTTATATTTATACAAGCTTTTTTATCTTTGATATTCTTTGGTAAATCGATGTATGATCCTGCATTCATCATTTCGTGTTTGTTAAGGCTCAAAACTAGTTGTTTACAACTTTTAAATGTCCATCCGGAACCTTTATTTGGATTATTCGTTTGTTCTCGATGTGTTAATTTATTAAATTGCTTAGTAATAAAGTCGTTTACGACAAAGATTTCGTCTGCTTTGATAGTAAAAAAATACATTAGACATGTTTTGCGGTTCACCATTCACTAAAGTTCGTTCGTATTCACATTCCAAAGAGAGATAGCCCTTCATATTTTTAACATTTTCTTGAAATTTCTCGATTAAACTTTTAATTTCTGACCGCATAATTGAAAGATATTTGTAAATTGACATGGAATTGTCGTTCAAGTTTGTTAAAATGTATTGCTTGAAAAGACCGTGTATTGAGGATAAAAACTTCTACATCAATGATATTTTCGGATTTTACTTTAAGAGTTTTATCAATTTCTTCGATCATTTCAGACTTAGTTTTATCGTTTGTTTCTAAGGACAATTTTTCAGCGATTGATTGAATTTTTTCATCATTAAATAGATTGAGATCTTTTTTATCTTCCTTAAAGCTTTTCTTTAATTCACGCAATTTTTCTATATTGTACATCTTTTCGTGACCATCGATTTGATTCTCTTTAGCCCAAGTCCTCAAATAATTTAGTTCTTTATTATAAATTTCTTTGTTCTTCAAATGATTTTTCGAATTGTAATGACGAGTATAGTGATGTTCAAAAAATGTCTTTTTTGCAGTATGGGCACTCTATCTTTTTCCGCTCCATATTTAAAGAGCAAAAATTTGTAAACTAAAATTTTGAGAAGTGGTGATTTTTGTGACAACTTGACACAAATCAGCACAATTTCTGGTCATATGTTTTTCAGATTGTTCTATTTAAAGAGCAAAAATTTGTAAAATTAAATTTTGAGAAGTAGTGATTTTTGACACAAATCAGCACAATTTCTGGTCAAATGTTTTTCAGATTGTTCTATTTGTTATAGAAAAATCTTTTAACTAAATTTAGTTAAAAGATTTTTCTATAATAAATGGCAGCGCTGTTACAAGAGTTGAATAAGGTTGGTGAACTAAGATTCAAAGAATATAAGAAATTAGTGGAATTGGAAGAAAAAAAGAAGTACAAAATCATGAATTTGGAGAAAATGAAAGATAAATTCGGGTTTACAATAATTGCCGAGTTGGAAGATTGTAAAAGTACACTTGCCGAACAGATTTTTGACTGTTTTGGATGAAAAAAAAGATTAAAGAATTAAACAAAAATTAAAAATTACACTTGATTGTTACTGGAAAGAAGACTATAAAAGATAAAGACTGTGTTACAATTAACTTTGTAGAATAAAGATTTTTTATTAAGATTTTTTGATTTTTTCATTAAAACAGCTTATAAATGTAGAAGCAAACATTGAACAGTAAAACAGCTAAAGATTCGGTTATTTAACATTCGTGCTTTCCTGTTAGATTTTATTAGATTTGTTTATGGTTCAATGGACAGTATTTTACATTGATTTTCTGTCTGTCCCAAAAGTGGTCTAGAACCGGCATATTCATATCTACTCATATGTGTGTGTGTTTATATGGGTTTAGTAAGTTATAATAATTATTGGCTAGGATTAAAAATCGCTGTAAACATTTAGTTTTTTATACAAAATGTACATATTTACAACGCTAAATATTATTGAAATAATTTAAACATTTAAAACTAATATACACATTAATACTATTTTAAAATATTAATAGACTGCTTTCACATGCAAATCGTCAATACAACAAACTAAAGGTCGAAATTAGTAGTCTATTCTAAATTATTTTTTTTACTATTTTACGGAGAGTAAATTATTATGTACAATGAGTTAATGGCCGTGAAATAAAGTCCACCAGACCATTGGGAGAAATGGTCTGCGGTCTGTGGGAGGCTTTGTTCAACTTTATTGTGGTAGCTGGCAGGATGCTCTCTTGTTGACCATTGCCGTTTGTAATCACGTTTTTTCTTACCAATTTCTTTAAAATCAATAAAATCTATTTCATTAACTTTAATATAGAATAGATAAACTTATGGAATCATCTAAAAAATAAACATCATAAAGATTGGTATACAAAGAATAATGAGCCGTAAAGAAATGTAAACAATACTAGTTAAATTGCGTTGAGTTTTTAGTATACTCATTATATAAATATAGCATTTAACGTATCTAAGTTGAAAAAGTGTTGATTTATTGTGAACGTCGAGTTTAGCTCCAATTCACCTTTCTCTAATGCAACGTCTGCAATCTGAACCTTTCATGTCTCTACTCCTAGGAAAATGTTCTTCTGAAAAAATCCGGGGAAGAACGGTGAATAATAAGCTGAAAATGAGTGCACTACTACGTACAAATGAGGAAGAAGAACCAAACACTCACATTCTGTCAACTCTTCCCACCAAGGCTACGTTATGTGTAGAAAAACTCGGCTGTTACGGCGTTCTTATAGATCGTATATACGTATGTATGATATACCTCGTATATCATTTTAGTAAAATCAACTGTGCAAATAATGCGAAATAGAGAGTATATAAACATCTAAATTATACTAAATTTGTATTTTAAGTGTAATATCGAAACAATATGATTTGTTCTATTTCGTTTTTCAACGTTTTTTTGGACCGTTCCAGACGAATATGGTGTAACATTTTTTTTTGTGAACCTTAAATTTTATAACAGAGAGTAAGAGTTAGATTTTTATTAACTTTGGCAGACAGGCCTGATCAACCTGGAAAATCCATATCAGCTGGCTATTAAACAGCTGCAGTTCCAGCTGGCCAAACAACAATTGACTCCTACTTCCTGTTGGACTTTGTTACTGACTGTCAGGCTTCACGAGGCTTATCTTCTCTCTCTCATGGCGATAGTTTGAAGATTGTTCAGTTGGAAATTGAGTCTCCACGAGGTTATCTATAATGTCTTTACCTACATTGCTCCCTTCCTGGCCCATTACTGGATTGTTGCCAAGGTGAGGTATTTTAATATTCTTTTAAGTCAAATAATGTGTGCTACCAAGAAATTATAAATACTTTTGAATACAGATACTTGGAATTAATTTTTCTTTTCTCAACCAACCAGAGTAAATATATTAGTGAAATTAAGAAGCAGAAATTACTTGAGCCTTTATTAATTTGTAAGTTGTACTCATAAATATAAATTCTTTCAGATTGTAAATATTATCATAGTGTTTTAATGGTTCATATTTTCTTAGATCCAAACATATGTTGTTGCAATGGTTAGAACTTTTATTTTAAATAATGCATTTGAAATAACAACAAAATGTACTTTAGGTAATAAATAGTGTTGTGTGGCCTATAAGTTAAAAAATTAACTGTTAGTCTGTTTTATTTTTTGCTGTTGTTTGTAAATTCAGGATAATAAATGTTGGTAATTTATGCTACGTGTTTTGTCAAAATGTAAGTAAGAAAAGGCATTTTTAGAATAGGAAACAAATATGAAAAGATGTTTTCAAGTGAATTCTATTTAAAGCTTATTTTAGTTAATAATTTATTGTTGGAATTTAATTAACTATATCTCATTATATTGACTACTGTACATTGAGTAATTGACTAATAGTTAATTTTTGGGGTTATTTACATTACAAACCGATTATATATCTCTCAAAATACTTCATGTTAAGATTATTTCACGGAATATTTAGGTTTCATTGTTATTATTGTTAACATAAAATTTTACGTGCTATTTCTGAAGCAACTATTATACATCTTTTAGTGTCAAATATTTTTGTAGATTCTATTGTCTGAATTGTGCTCAGGGATTTGTTCGGGAGCGGTTTGTGTGCCTCCACATAGGTCTGCGTACCACTACCTACCCAGTGCCCGTGCCATACCTGCTACTGTGCCTTCCTCCCTGACCGTGAGCCCTTACGGAGGCGTATGGTTGTGATCTACGTAGTTGAATAACTACTTATAAATATCTTTCTTTATTGGATACATATTGATGTTTAATGTGCTTTGTGTAAATATGTGTCTAGTTTATGTAAGTATTGTTTGATTGATATCTATGGGTAAAATACCAGAGTACTAGTGGCCGGCCAAGGTAATGTTGTTTAGTGTATAATTACTGGTGTTTATGGTATATTGTATTGATAAATCTAAGGGTTACCTGTACCCTCAGACTGTTGAGATCCAAATACAGAAATGTTAATCAAACCTTTTTCCATGATATGAAATGTAAAATTACATAATTTTAATAAATATTTCATTTGATAAATGTTTCTTGTGCAATATAAAAAAAACAGGCTCTTAGAATTTTTCTAAACTTAATGATTACATTGAATGAGTTTAGCTTTCTTACATGTATTTCCTTTTCTTAAATTTACCTTGTATTTAACTCACTCTTACTTTGGTTGGTTATAAGGTCTTTAATTTTACAACATCATTCAGTAACGGGTCTTTTCCTTGTTCTGACTCCGTTCTCCTACCACACTACTACTGGAAACAAGGTGGCGCCCTCGGATAGTACCGTTAACAGTTAACTCTACTTACGCCGTTAACTTGTGAAAACCACACCTACCCTTCCCACCCCCTAGACTGAGCAAACTGGGACCGCTACATTTGGCGCTGTCAACGTGGGACCTGGCTTGTGTGGGGACTATATAATATATTTGTGATTTTTTTTTGTTCTGATGGTGATTGATATGGACATTATGGTTGGTTAACTTGTTGTATATTGCAACACTTTTGTCGGTACTCGTAATTATTAGTGGTTTTGTTTACTGACTGTTACACCTCTATTATCTTTTCTTAAATTGTGTGAGTGTTCGTTTTTCACTTTGGAATTTGGTTTCTGCTGTCACCATGAATGCATATTATTTACGTCGTCATGAAAATGAATATGAGTTGAAACTTAGAGGTTTAGCTACTACAGGAAATGCAAATCAATTGAGATCCAGGCTCTCTCAAGCTTTTCTTGATAATGTTGAGATTAAGGAAGACGTTTATCAGTAATCTAAATGCTGAAACCGAACTTGAAGAATGTGAGGAAAAATTCAATGACCTGTCAGAGCTAGTTGAAGATTATGAAGGAAATACAAAAGACAATGAATATCGAAAACTTTCTGCCCGCCTTTGGCATCTTTACTTGCGAGTGGAGCGTATACCTGTGGATCTGGACTGGGATAAAGACACAGCGGAGGAAAAAGACGACTTGTTTACAGAGATCAAAAACACATGCTAGATACCTTCCTTTCCCTCTCATCTAAGGTAGCGGAGAAGCTGGACGGTGCTGAAGAAAAGAAGGCGAGTGAAGATACGTCAGTGAATACTGCGGAAGAAGGAGGCAACTTCCCAAGGTACCAATACAGAAACTCTACCCTCTCAAGGAAATGTAAATCGGAAGAATATCGCACAAGAAAAGCACCTTCCCCCTCTTGGACATGCTGGACAAGGAAAATCTACTATGGTTGGAAGTAGGAAACTGAAACCTGATGAGTCATGTATAGAGGCAGAAACTGCAAAGCCTATACCAGTCTTCAAATGGGGTTTACAGTTTAGTAATGGTCCTGGCCAGAGCATTGGTGCATTTTTGCAGCGGGTTGAGGAACTTCGTTATGCTCGCGGAGTTTCTGAAGCTCAACTTTTTAGGTCAGCAGTTTATTTATTTACCGGCAATGCTTTAATTTGGTATCGGTCGACCGTGGGCAGAGTCAATTCCTGGGAGCAATTGTGTATGGAGATGAAACTTGTTTTTCAGACGCCGGATTATGACGATATGTTGCTGCAGGAGATTATGAACAGAACTCAAGGCGATCAAGAGCATATTGATCTTTTCATTGCTTCTATGGAGGGTCTTTATGGTCGTTTGTCAAATCCAATTCCGGAACCCATCAGGCTTCGTCAGATTCTTAAGAATCTAAATCATTATTTGCAGGACAAACTCTGTATGTTTTTTATCTCTTCTATTGATGAACTCCGACAAATGGGACGTAAGGCTGAGCTGGGAAGATTGAGAACTACAAATAGTAGGCCTCCTCCTAGGCCAGGCACCGTCTTAGAACCTGATCTAGCTTACTCTCGCACTGATAATCGCAAGAATTCCTCAAATCATCAAGTTCATGCACTTAATAAACCTACGAGTTTTGCCCCAAGGAAGTCCAAATGTTGGAATTGTGGTGAGGAAGGCCACATGTACAGTAATTGTCCTAAAGATAGGCAACTTTTCTGCTATGGCTGTGGGCATGCTGGTTATCGCAAAACAACCTGTCTAAGTGTATTCAAAAAACGGGGTACGAAGGGAGCCTCCTCGGGCATCTTAGGAGTACCTCCCTTATCTCATTTACCGTCAACCAATAAGTTGTCCAATTGTGATTTGGCTTCATTGCCTAAAGGTATAAATTTTCTGATTGAAACTTCCGCTAATGATCCGCGACCTTATCTACCAATTCGAATTTTTGGATTTAGTTGCAAAGCATTGTTAGATTCTGGAGCTTCAAATACAGTGATCGGAAGAGACCTGATGTGGATTTTTGATAAGTTCCCGGCAAAAATTCGGCCATTGTCCAACCAATTTGTAGAAACTGCTGACCACCAGAAACATAAGATTATTGGAAGAGCCAACATTCCTATTACTCTCGCTCATAAAACAAAACATTTATCTGTCATTGTTGTACCTTCTCTATCTCAAACAATTATTTTGGGGATAGATTTTTGGAATGCTATGCATATTGTTATGGACGCCTATGAGAAGTCCTGGGAATTTTCTGAGAACCCACCAACACGAGGCCAGATATGTGCAATTGGTCTACAAGACTCTACCGTATTGACTACGTCACAAAGGGAAGACTTAAATAATCTTTTGGAGAAGTACTTTTGCAATCAAGGAGAGAAATTAGGAAGAACCCATTTAGTGCAGCATAAAATTGACACTGGAGATGCTTTTTCCCATCATCAAGCAACGCTACTAATCCCATGTCTCCCGCTAGATTGCAGCTTGTGTATGCCGAACTTGATAAAATGATTGAACAGGGCGTTGTAGAACCTTCAAGAAGTGCTTGGTCCTTCCCAATCATACTTGTGGACAAACCTGATGGTGGCCAAAGGTTTTGCGTCGATTTCCGGAAAGTCAACTCAGTCACTTGCAGAGATGCTTACCCCTTACCTCGTGTCACTTCGATTTTGGATCGCTTAAGGGATGCCCAATACTTGTCTGCGTTGGATATCAAAAGCGCTTACTGGCAGATTCCCCTTGAAGCTTCAAGTAAAGAGAAAACTGCCTTTACAATCCAAGGAAGAGGTCTTTTCCACTTTAATGTTCTCCCATTTGGACTCCACAATGCACCAGCCACCTGGCAACGATTGGTTGATAATATATTAGGGATGGACTTGGAACCTTTTGTCTTTATCTACCTTGATGACGTAATAATAGTCACACAGACCTTTGAGAAACATCTTGAAATTCTGGAAGAAGTCTTCAAGCGGCTAGCAGCAGCTAATCTATCCTTAAATCAAGACAAGTGCCGATTTTGCCAACCTGAACTTCGATATTTGGGCTATATTGTCGATGCTAATGGCCTGAGAGTTGACCCTGAAAAGGTGAAAGCCATTTTGGAAATTCCTACCCCCTCGCTCAGTGAAGGAAGTCCGTGCATTCTGCGGTACTGCAAGTTGGTATCGGAGGTTTATCCCAAATTTTGCCTCTCGTCTTTATCCTCTTACTTCAATGCTGAGGAAACATAACAACTTTAAGTGGACCATTGAAGCTCAGAATGCTTTTGAAGATATAAAGGGTAACCTTGTAAAAATCTCCAATCCTTTCTTGCCCAGACTTTGGGAAGGAATTTACCATTTCTTGTGACGCTTCGGCTGTTGGTGTTGGAGCGGTACTCTCCCAGATGTCAGAGGAAGGAGAAAATGTGATTGCCTATGCAAGTCGGACATTGAGCAAAACTGAGCAAAAGTTTTCTGCTACAAGAGCGGGAGTGTTTGGCCGTCATTTGGTCAATTGAAAAGTTCCGCCCTTATATAGAAGGAGTTCTTTTTGTTGTTGTAACTGACCATCACAGTTTGTTATGGCTTCATAATTTAAAAGATCCTCAAGGAAGATTGGCACGGTGGGCATTACGTCTTCAACCTTTTAACTTCACTTTGCTGCATCGCAAAGGTAAAGAACACGTCGTTCCGGATCTTTTATCTAGGAACCCATTAGAATCTGTACCTACAGAATTTATCGTTGATTCCCTCACTAACTGTTTTCCGATTGGGGACAAGTGGTATCTGAAGATGATCGACTCAGTAAAAGAAAAGCCTGACCTTTACTCTTCATGGAAAGTTGTCGATAATCAGCTCTGGAAGTGTGTCCCTTCATCTACTTTCGGTTGGTGATGAGCAAGAAGATTGGAAGCTAGTTGTACCCAAGGATCAGCTCTTCAAACAATTTCATGACGCCCCTAAATCTAGACACTTGGGCACGTATAAAACCTACCACAGACTCTTACAGAAGTACTATTGGCCTAAGATGAGGAAGGACACCGCAACATATGTCTCTCGCTGTAGGGTGTGTCAGCAAGCTAATTCGGCTACCTTAAAGCCAGCAGGACTTATGGGGTCTCAGAGAGTAGTGGACCGACCGTGGCAGACAATAAGTCTGGATCTGATGGGACCTTTTGTAAGATCATCAAGAGGTTACAAGTACCTGATGGTAGTGGTGGATTACTTCAGCAGGTTATACCCTTCTGTTTTCCATTAAGAGCAGCAACTGCAAGACTTGTTGCTAAACATTTGGAGGAAGATGTATTCTTGATATATGGGGTTCCTAACATTGTGATTTGCGACAATGGATCTGAATTCATTGGTCAACCATTTCGAGATTTGCTCAAGGAATATAAAGTGAAGACTATCTACACTCCTAGTCATCATCCTCAAGCAAACCCAACGGAGCGGGTGAACCGAACTATAGGGAACATGTTGAGATCTTATGTTGGGGATAATCACCGCAATTGGGATATTAAGTTACCTCAGATTGGGTGTGCCCTACGAACGGCAGTACATGAGACCACTGGTCATTCTCCAGCCTTTCTTGTATTCGGACATGAGATAAACTTATCGGGTGAGGGATCTGGGAATCTTGGTGAAGAAGATTTGCCTCAGATTTCCGATGCAGGTGATCACCTCCAGAAACTGACGCGCTTGAATGAAGTTTTTAAGGAGATCAAAGAAAGGATGAAGAGGGCACATGAGATTAATGCTCAACGATACAACCTGCGGAGGAGAGAGCAGCAGTTTAAAGAAGGTCAACTTGTATGGAAGAGGAACTTCACCCAAGCGGATGCAGTCAACTACAAGTCATCCAAACTCTTTCCAAAATTTGTTGGGCCTTACCGAATTAAGAAGAAAATATCTCCAGTGACCTATCAGCTCCAATCAGAAGATGGGCAATTCATGGGCACCTGGCATACCTCGGACTTAAAACCTTATCTTCAGTAACGGATGAAAATTTGTGAAATTTTCTCATGAGAGAGGGGTGGTGTAACATTTTTTTTTTGTGAACCTTAAATTTTATAACAGAGAGTAAGAGTTAGATTTTATTAACTTTGGCAGACAGGCCTGATCAACCTGGAAAATCCATATCAGCTGGCTATTAAACAGCTGCAGTTCCAGCTGGCCAAACAACAATTGACTCCTACTTCCTGTTGGACTTTGTTACTGACTGTCAGGCTTCACGAGGCTTATCTTCTCTCTCTCATGGCGATAGTTTGAAGATTGTTCAGTTGGAAATTGAGTCTCCACGAGGTTATCATATAATGTCTTTACCTACATTGCTCCCTTCCTGGCCCATTACTGGATTGTTGCCAAGGTGAGGTATTTTAATATTCTTTTAAGTCAAATAATGTGTGCTACCAAGAAATTATAAATACTTTTGAATACAGATACTTGGAATTAATTTTTCTTTTCTCAACCAACCAGAGTAAATATATTAGTGAAATTAAGAAGCAGAAATTACTTGAGCCTTTATTAATTTGTAAGTTGTACTCATAAATATAAATTCTTTCAGATTGTAAATATTATCATAGTGTTTTAATGGTTCATATTTTCTTAGATCCAAACATATGTTGTTGCAATGGTTAGAACTTTTATTTTAAATAATGCATTTGAAATAACAACAAAATGTACTTTAGGTAATAAATAGTGTTGTGTGGCCTATAAGTTAAAAATTAACTGTTAGTCTGTTTTATTTTTGCTGTTGTTTGTAAATTCAGGATAATAAATGTTGGTAATTTATGCTACGTGTTTTGTCAAAATGTAAGTAAGAAAAGGCATTTTTAGAATAGGAAACAAATATGAAAAGATGTTTTCAAGTGAATTCTATTTAAAGCTTATTTTAGTTAATAATTTATTGTTGGAATTTAATTAACTATATCTCATTATATTGACTACTGTACATTGAGTAATTGACTAATAGTTAATTTTTGGGGTTATTTACATTACAAACCGATTATATATCTCTCAAAATACTTCATATTAAGATTATTTCACGGAATATTTAGGTTTCATTGTTATTATTGTTAACATAAAATTTTACGTGCTATTCTGAAGCAACTATTATACATCTTTTAGTGTCAAATATTTTTGTAGATTCTATTGTCTGAATTGTGCTCAGGGATTTGTTCGGGAGCGGTTTGTGTGCCTCCACATAGGTCTGCGTACCACTACCTACCCAGTGCCCGTGCCATACCTGCTACTGTGCCTTCCTCCCTGACCGTGAGCCCTTACGGAGGCGTATGGTTGTGATCTACGTAGTTGAATAACTACTTATAAATATCTTTCTTTATTGGATACATATTGATGTTTAATGTGCTTTGTGTAAATATGTGTCTAGTTTATGTAAGTATTGTTTGATTGATATCTATGGGTAAAATACCAGAGTACTAGTGGCCGGCCAAGGTAATGTTGTTTAGTGTATAATTACTGGTGTTTATGGTATATTGTATTGATAAATCTAAGGGTTACCTGTACCCTCAGACTGTTGAGATCCAAATACAGAAATGTTAATCAAAACCTTTTTCCATGATATGAAATGTAAAATTTACATAATTTTAATAAATATTTCATTTGATAAATGTTTCTTGTGCAATATAAAAAAAAAACAGGCTCTTAGAATTTTTCTAAACTTAATGATTACATTGAATGAGTTTAGCTTTCTTACATGTATTTCCTTTTCTTAAATTTACCTTGTATTTAACTCACTCTTACTTTGGTTGGTTATAAGGTCATTAATTTTTACAACATCATTCAGTAACGGGTCTTTTCCTTGTTCTGACTCCGTTCTCCTACCACACTACTACTGGAAAACAAGGTGGCGCCCTCGGATAGTACCGTTTAACAGTTAACTCTACTACGCCGTTTAACTTGTGAAAACCACACCTACCCTTTCCCACCCCTAGACTGAGCAAAACTGGGACCGCTACAATGAATCCTGACTTCAGGAGTGAAGTCAGCAGACAGCGTCATATTCCAGATAAATTGCACTAGATTTAATTCAACATCTATTAAGAGGGATATGTTACTATCTTAATAATTTTTATACTATGAATAAATTGTTTTAGTTAAGATAGAAAAACTGACAGTTTAAGAATGGGTAATCTAGCTGTAAAATAATTGCGGGTAAGATAGGAATCAGGGTGAATTTCGACTGATGTGATTTTGGCTATTCTTGGTAAATTTGCAATTAGTTGACAATTGCTTTCCACCAGTTTTTAGAGGAGAGCTTGAGGTAGCCGGTGTCCTCAAGAGGCCTAGGCAAGACATGCATAATGTCGTAGATTCTCGACACAACCCAAACTGATAGTGTGGGCAGAATAAAGATACAGTCAAAACTTGTGAATAATAAAACGGTGTGTACATAAGAAAAATAAAACGCAAAGCCGTTTGTCATCGAATAAATCCTGTCTTAAAGATATAAAACTGTTCACAATGGCAGGAAAGAACATTAAGAGATGGAGAGAAAACAAATTGGAATAACCCCGAATTTCAATACATATGGACCATAACGTAAATACCAGATGACTTTGATGAGCACTGCCCAGACACAAAGCGCTTGCCGGACCAGTCATCACAGGTTGCTTGACCACGGCAATAGAAGTAGCATATACAATAGCCATTATCAACACCAGCAGTTTCATTACTAATACCACCCCGCGCCTGTCACAGCTGATTATGCCTCGATCTACTACTCGGTGGTTTTATTGAGAAGAAAACCATTAAACTATGT
>NW_025778150.1:0-102860 GCF_021130785.1 Homalodisca vitripennis
ATGTTTGAGCAGATGTAAAAATAATTTATTATTTTAAAATCAGAAGATTTGTATGGGGGAGAAAAGTAAGGGAAAGTAGAACACTTGTTTTTATTTAGACTCTCCACGTTTTCAAAACTATAGTTGCTATTACACGCCCAGGTATCAGTCGTGGAAATACTACATCACAAGCGATAGCAGAGTGATGCTTGCTGCTGATTGTGTTATCAGTCCTGTCACGACCGGCCGATTGAGATGATTCCATCAGACGGAGGGATAAGACGAACCAAACCTATTATAGCGCGTCAGTTTATCGATTCTTTATTACGTTACCTAAAAGGCCGATTACATGTTGTAATCTTGATTTTGTTATATGTCTTCACAAGAAGGCGTTTACGGATATAATTCACTCTTTATTTTTATGTTGAATGTTTCATGTGATTGAAATAAATGGTTTTTTTAGTGAACTAACCCTGGTTTTTTGTCAAATATACCAAAAGCTTTATGTGATGATTTTCTTTTAGCTGTCTCATAAATCTCTAAAAGTGAATAATTATGTGCATTAATTAAAAAGAGTACTCCTGATTAACTTGTAGGGAAACTGTTTGATTGGGCAATGGGGGAACAAGCATGTTCTAAAATTATAAAATATGTTTATAATTGGTTTCACATGACTCAAAGGCGGATCTCTCACTTGCGAGTCGAGTATGCTACCATTAAATCATAGAGGGTCCTGATTTTTAAATTTTTTTGTGTTTGAAAGTTTCTGCTGCATATGTGCTTAAGTACGTAAACTGGACACAGTAATTGGAGAAACAAATTCCTCTGTCAATATACTTTTAACCTTCATTAAATTTTGTTTCTATGATGTTTGCTTAGTCGTAGGCTACTGTGTCTTCGAAAAGTTGTGGATGGTTTGATTGGTAGTTAAAATATTTTGTTTGTTATGTTTTCATTCAAAAAACCGATTAGCCTTGTCGTTCCTCTGTCTCTTTAAAGACAAAGACCCCCGGGGGGTTACAGAGACGGACCAAAAAAGATAAATCTTGAAAAATTTAGTAGATAAATTCCCGGCAAATAAAGACAAATTGTTTTCAGCCTACTGAGTGATGGACGTTAATGTTTGTCCATACAAAACTCCATGGGACCATCATAGAACTTTTTATTCTCTGTGTATATATGTCAATGTCATGAAAAAAATATAAAACCCTATTCGATTAAGTCCGTTCCTCAAGATACCTTGCCACACGATTACATTTATTTTGTTATTCGTTGAGTTAGGTTTCATTTCAGTGTTGAAATAACAAAAGTTCGGGATAGAAAGGGAAAATACAACAAACGCAGTGAGTGCGCTTGAAAGCTATTTTGGGCACGAAACTTAACATTGATTTTCCACTCTATGTTTGATATTTACTGTTTTAAATAAGCTACACGTGATTATTTATGTAACGTTTAAATGTCTCATTATGATTGTATACAAATTGTTTACCAAAATCTATTTATTGTTTCTTTATCGTTGCTATCATAAATCCTTAAGACCAAGGTAGCAATTGTTCGGTAATGCTCAGTCAAATCCCAGGGAGTGTGAGATGCACCATCATCGAACTCAGTGTTGCATGTTTAGATAAATGATGCTTCATACAAGATTTTAAGCCAGTAGTTGTAGCCATTTTTAAAACTATATATTTTTTTTTAATAAAAACTTAAATTAAATAAAAATTTTGGGATCGAAATTTTGGGATTTAATTTTAGATTAGATTCGTGAAAAAAGTCAGGGGTAATAACGAACATTGTAATCCTTTGGCAAAGTTAGTACTGGTAGTTTTAATATTGTTAGGAAGGCAGGTTGACTGCCTTGAATTGATTCAGAACTTGTCTTATTTGCGAGTATTGTTCTCCTGGTGTTGATACAGCTGGACCAATGAGAGAGCACCACGGAATGCGTGTCCTGCAAAGTTAATTGGAAAGGGAAGTATTTAAGCGCCCAGCTCATAATTTTCGCCCTGATTTTGGTTATTTTCGTGAGTAAAGTTTATTTCAGTGCGCCGTATTTCTTAAATTTTTTTTTCCGCGAGTGATTGTGAGGAAATAATTAAAGTCCATAGAAACTACAGGGAGCAATCTGGTATATATATCTCTCGAAGGAACAATAGAGCATAATAGAATCTTACAAGTTACATTTGGTTCTTGCTTTGCAAGAGAGTGAAATTAAAATTGTTACTTTGTTAATAACTTTAATTGAGATTTCGAAAAGTAGTAATTTTATTAGTATTTAACTGGAACGGTTTTATTGTGAATTATTAAATTGGAAAATCAATTGAACTTTAATAATTGTTAGACGAGTAGTAGTGATCTGAATTGCAGAGACTTGAAAGTTAAGGTTCAAATAGTGGTAAGAGAAGTTGAAAATTTTTATTTTGAATTTTTGATGTGAACTTAGAAGTGAATATTTTTATTTTAGTATATTTCCAAGTGGTATTAATTATTATTTATAAAAATTTATTATTTTATTTTAAAAGGAGAGCATCTGGATTTTTAGTTTGAATATATTTGATTAATATTATTATTTCTTGCCATAAGGAATTTTTAAATTTTACTAAAAGGTTTGTTAATTCTTTGTGGAAAATTAGTGTGATAAAAATTCTGAAACGTTGATACTTATTAATTTGCCCAGTTAAAAATAGAATCCCATTGTTTTTTATTTTGAAAAACTGTGATTTTTTTTTTAGAACATACCAGATAATTATTTATTATCTTATAACAAAATTTAGTAATACATTGTACTTAAATATGTTTTTTCCCTCAACTAGGATCTTACTAATCAAAAAATATTTTATATCGGTGCTTTGATGTATTATTGATGGTTTGAAATATTAATAACTCTGGAATATTAATATCTACCGTCTATTATAGTAGGTCAAGTTCGCTGTTGAGATATCGTATCATTAACACAGGGCAGGACGCCTGTATTACAAACTTAAATTAATATTTCCATCCTTTAATAGGTAATATAGTAATTATTATACTTTATCCTTAATATTGATTATTTTATCCGTGATAATAAGCTATAGGCAATTGTAAAGGGAATGATATCAGATATAATCTAGGAATTAGGTAGTTTTTCATATTAATAATCATTTTTATGATTATGAATAATGTCTCAGATTTCTTTACAGATGAGTACCAAATTGTCCTGAATGTATTTCACGTTACCTATATAATGTGCACGTGAGAGTTTCTTACAATACCAGTTAGTAAGCTCTATGAGTAAACTAGAAATGTATGCGAATTCAATCGCACATGAGAACTCCCGAAAATCGACATTCTGCCGATGAACAAGTTCGATAAATACCAAAGACTGTTAGGGGTCAACCCTTGCAATGAATACACTCCTGCGCACAGGATAGTGGCTCAGCATTCGTTTCTCGTTTTATGAAGGATAGGTCTTAAAGTTTAGGCTCTGACATCAAGCAGTTTTTTCTAATCCTCTTTTAGATCTAAATGAGGCTCATTTTCCTCTTAGAGATACCCTACAGTTTGGTATCTACATTCAACAAAAACAGTCCGTTGCACACACGGTATGCCAACATACGGGGGACAACCCCATTATACTGCAGAACTCTGCTACCATTGATTCAATTAAAAAAAAATTTAACTAACTATACATAAGTAACCCAGTATCAGAAAGAAGTTCAAAATATGGCGTGTGTTGTATGATAATCTTACAGTACAGGGATAAATAAAGTTTTTCTGCATATGAAATACGTCGGGGGCTGTTTCTATATTCCGTTCTATATGAAAATCATAATAGAAGTAAAAATAATTATTGTAGCAATAAAAAAAAAGAAACTGACATAAAATTTCCTGTGAATATTAATAAAAAGCAGTAAGGAACTGGGGGTCGGTGGCTGACCAAACCGGAAACCCCTAAAAAGAAAAAGGTTGTTACAGGATGACAAATATATAAACAACTGCCGATGCCCGGGAGGTCGCGCCCGGTGGAAGGGTACTAACACGGACGAACCTCACCACTCTGAGACCCAGAACTCCGTGATGTCTTTGTTGTGTATCAGATTGTCGTGTGGGGGAAGTTTGAATAATTAATCAAGAAGACTGTCGGTTGCACAACCGACCCTAAAAAAAAATAAAATACACGAAAAAAAAAAGTGTAAAGGAATGACAAATAATAAACAACTGCAACGGTTAATTTTAACACGTACACTCCACTCTGAGACCAGACTTCACGATGATGGGCTGGTATATCAGGATCAATGTCCGCTGTGTGGGTCGTGGAGTGTTGAATAATACTTCAAGAACCTGGTTGGTGGCACATAACCGACCTATAAACGAACTAGTGTAAAGGAATGGACAAGATAATAAACCAACTGCAGGTTGGTATATAACACGAACCACTCCCACTCTGGAAGAAACCCAAGGACTCCGTGAATGGTGTTTGTAATCAGATGTGGCGTTTTTTCCGTCGATTGTTCGTTTTGTTGGAGTTTTGATTAATAACTTCGCAGAAGAATCTGGGTGACAAACCGACCACTTAACAACGAAAAAAGTGTAAAGGAAAATGACAAATAATAATATACTAAACTTGCCGGTTAATAACACGACACTCCACTCTGAGACACCAGGTACTCCAGTGGATGGTCTGTAATCAGATGGTATCCCGTGTGGAGTTTTGAATTAATACTCAAGAACTGGGTTGACAACCGACCTATAAACAGAAAAAAGTGTAAAGGAATCGACAAATAATAACAAAACTCTGCTGGTTAATAAACAACGACACTCCACGTCTGAGACCCAGCACTCCGTGAATGGTTGTATCAGATGTCGTTGTGGAAGTTTTGAATATAAATACTCAAGAAACTGGGTAGGGTGACAACCGAGCCTAAAAACGAAATAAGTAGTAAAAGGATGATCAAATAATAACAACTGCGGTTAATAATTTAATTAACATCGGACCACTCCACTCTATGAGACCAGACTCCTGCTGGATGGTGTATCAGTATGTCGTCTATGCTGGGAGTAGGTTGAAATAAATACTCAAGATAGCTTGGGCGTTGTTACCAACCGAACTAAAATGAAAAGTGTAAAGGATGACAAAATAAATATCCCCAGACATTCTGGACTTTCTTTAATCATGGAGCTTTGTCTTGTGGATGCCTTTACAAGAGGAGAGTTGAGACTCTAAGAGAAGGCTGGCCCCCTATTTGTTCATGATCTTACATATCGTTCCTGATAAACTTTTTCCCACCATTATTCTCTGTTTGTGTTGCTCTGTTACTTGTTTCCTGTTTGTGTCGTTCTTGTTACACATTTATAAATTACGACTGTGCCTCTTGGTTATTTTATTTATCAATTTAACCTTATTGCTTGCACTTTGTTGTTTTTATAGTTTTTTTTTCTCTGTTGGTACCTCCTTATATATATTTTACTCTTTGTTATTTATTTACAGTAATTTTGCCCATTGTTGTTTTACTTTATTTTATAGTTTAATTTGCACTGTTACTATTTTATCTCTTTATTTGTATTCATATGTTAACGTATCTTATCGCACAGTAATGTGCATGCAATTTTAAGTTTAAAATATGCATTTAAGTTAAATATTTTTTTATTTTTTCAGGTTTTTTATTTACCACTATCAGTCATATAATGTTAATATTTTCTTTTACTCTTTTTATTCATTTAAAGTTTATCTTTCATTGTTGTTAATAATTTTATAGTTTATTTGCACTGTTATTGTTTGTCTGTTTGTTTCTCCATATGGTATCACATCTTACAGTAGTGTATTTAAGTTCATATTATCACTAATTTATTATATACTTTCACTAATTTTTAATATAATTTATAATTTCTTATTACATTAATTATACGTTAATTATGCCTACTTCTGATTTAGAGTCCAGTTGCATGTTTGGTTTGGCCCTTTTGGTTAAGTATGATTTAATCATCTATTATAAGTTAATAAATGTAAATTGTTTTTTGACCGTTTGGAAGGAAATAAATAAATAAATATCAACTGCGTTATCAAACACGACGCTCTCCTCTGGGACCAGACACCGTGGTGGTGTTCCATCTGTGTCGTGTAGGGGAAACACAATAGCTTAGTCATGCACTCTCTAGCCAATATATTTTACCCTATTCAACTGGTATATATCAAGGTAATTCAAGGCTGTAAATAAAAATCTAACTTATATTTGTGTCACTTAGTACACTATAGGAAATCTGAATTGAGCATGAATTTATTACATGGGGGTTATTCTATGAGTTTACTCGTTGTATTTAGCTGAATGTAAGTAATAAACTAATAAAACACATCTGTTCTAACTATTGTAATAACATAGCACTGTAGTGTGTGACATATCCAAGCCTGGTTTGTAGCAAATAAACCGTTGTTTTAATTCATTTAGGCCTGTGGCATAAAGTTTTAACTTTGCATGAATAGTATTACTTTTATAATAAAAACTCGTATTTAATATTATTTAATATGTCCTTACATTATTAATAAGTAAGAAATTTTAAAAATTAGGCTTGTTATGGATGTATATAGCAGTAGTTAACTTAAATTCATCCATATCAGTAAATAAATGTAAAATTATATATACATTTTTATTTTGTAAAATAAAATTAGTTTTACTGTTATCTAGCTTTTATTAATTATGTGAAATAGGAAATCTAGTACAACCTTTATTATTAGTGGATTTTACCATGTAAAATTAATATTTGAAAATGTTATTACTTTATTCTTTACGTTGATGTTTTTTATTTTTAGAAAATTTGCTTCCAACAAATCGTTAACAGTTCTCTTGACATTTTGTTTAAAGTTTTTGTATTCTTGGCGTTCGCCTGCTTGCAATAAGGATTTTCACAAATTCACTCTAATTTTATTAATATTTGTTCTCAAATTTGTTATTTACAGCCATAAACGTAGTATAGTTGTAATACAAATAGTAATAACATTCAAGTGATGTAAATGACATGTGGTTAATCGGTACCTGGAATTTATTCCAACAACAGTAAATTAATTATTCCAAGTCTGTTTAAATCCCTTTGATAAAGAATTCACTGGCCCAGAAAGTTCAAATCTGTGTACACACATGAACACACGGAAATCTTTCACTCGTGTAATAATTGTAACATCTTTCATCTTTTAACATCTAAAATTGTAATAACAAGTCCTGCTTCCTATTATACATGCGGGAACATACTTGTATAACTGCAGGTTTTAACCATTGTTGGAACGTATAACATCAAACTTTAAACAATACAAATATTCCTTGTTGTGTATTAGGTACGTGTATTGTCTGGGTTATGTTTAGCCCAGTTACGGTTATGATCATGCTAAAGTTATGATAAATAGGCGATTTTTAATGTGCAAAATATAAATGTTAAATCCTATTTACATTACATGAAAATAATATTTTTGGTTCTTCAGCAAGATATACATTTTGTTAGAATAGACACTGATTTTGTTGTCTTACATATAAATATAAGGTAAACGTAAATTAATTTTAATGCATTTTTTCGCTCAACTATATTAGGCACCTTAACTAAAATAATTATTTTGAACGTAAATTAAGATAGAAAGAACTGTACCAAATTCTAATTATAATACTTGTTGCATGATGTAAAATAAAGATGTAATTGATGGATGTCTATCTAATCGTATTTTTATATTTAATGCAGCTGATATTATACAATAAACTTGTACATTTGGATTTAATTTTAATTTATCATTATTTATAGGTTGTTACATAAAACATCTAAGCTTTTGTTTTTAAAAGATTATTTATACAGTCACGAAAATAACATTTGCAATCACCAACTACAACGTATTATTTAGTTAATTAATTAAATTAATTTCTCGTTTTTTAATTTTTTCCCCTCCGAAGCGAATCACTGGCCAGAAACGCAGCCGCCGGCAACACATGAACGCACGCACGCACACACACACGTCTGCCTTTTGTGTCACTGTTTACACCATCTCCATTTCACGCCTGGAATAAGAATAATTTTCCGTGTCATCCGTGTTTTTTGTCTTAGGAATTAACAAGGAAATGAATGACGGTTTGGAAAGTTTTTAAATATTATTTAAAAATTTGGTTTTAACTGAACATATAGATATATTATATCGTACTGCATTCATAAGTCATAGTGAAACTATTCTGACAATTTGTAAAACTTTACAAAACCAATATCATCTATAGTAATTGAAACAAATAAAATTAAAATACCTGTTTATTTGTTTTTGTTACGTCTTATTGTAAAAATATTTCTCCACTTCTAACATTTAATTACTTTAAAAGGTTCTTTGCATCAATTTGCCACGAAGATAAACTTTCTTTACCTGAAGTGAAAAAAACCGAAAGGCCTTAGAACCATAGATCACAAAGTACTGAACTGATAAGTTGATAAATATATTGAGGACTTGGGCACTCTACATGACATGGCTTTGATACCAACTTAGTGGGCTCAATGATTTTGTAAAGTTTGTGCACCGTTATTTGTGATGTGGAAATACCAAACATCAGTACTATAGAAAATTATAAACAATTATATGGAATAAACCATATTATTTTTCCCCTCCAGGTCTCGTGAAATAAGTGGTTCTGCTGTCAATCAAATCCCAAACTAAGTATTCTAAACCGTACTATACAACACCCCCCACCCGGATTAGTTGGGAGATAGGTAAATTTTACGCAGGACTATGATCCAAAATTATCTCACTAAAAACGTGCTTTATCAGCTGAACATCTGACGTATAACTAAGTGAAGTCTACATGGCCTCTTACTGCATAATCTAGGGAGACTTCTAAATGACTTTAGTCTCTAGCCATCTTCAGGAGCTTCCCTACTTCTAAACAGGAATGACTTATACATCTTGTCTGACCTAAAAGTGTCTCTGCCCTCCTACAGGACTGAACTAGTTTTTTATAAACTTTTCTTCCTTGGAAATTGCTGGTCTCTGATGAAATTATCTCATCTCTTGCAAAAATAAGAACCTCCTGGCCTCCAACAAGCTTCTAACTCTCTCTACCTGTCTCTCCAGACAATCATCTTATCGCACTTTATTCTCGGGTAGTAAAGAATTTGTACGCTTACTACAGGTACGTTTTTTTCCTTAAGTAAGTCGATTTTCCATTTATTGGATCGATACATGTTTTCTACATAACATTGAGGTTGAAGACGGTTTTATGCAAATCAAAACAAAAGTAAATCTAGTTATTACTTTTCTCCTTTCCATTACTAGGTTTGTTTATAAATATTTTATGATGAGATATGTTTTGGAAAATTTAGCACTACATTACATAGAGTTGTAAAATATTTGAAATAAGTTCATACAAATAATCAACCACAGCAATGAAAATAAAGTTAAGTGGAATTTCTCTGGGTTAGTCCGTCAGGGCTCTAATCATGAGTTGTTGATTTAGGACCCGAAGTTAGTTTATCCACAAAATGACGTTTGTACAGGGTTTCAGCGCGAGCGACCCGGACTAGTTTTGATTTACAGTAGTTGAACATTGGTAATTATCTGATATTAGGAAAAATCAACTTTCAGTGACATTTCTCCATGAAACCAGTAACATAGTTTCGTATACACTTATTTAGTTGTAATTACTTTAGAAGGTTTTAAAGTAAGATAACCTTAAACTATGACATATATTTGTTTATTTATATTTGTCATTACTTGATTATAATTATTCTACTCTAACATTGGAAGGAAACAGGAATTTTCCGGACATTTGCCATCGTTCTGTTACCGTTTTATTACAGTACATATATTAAATTTATATGGAGCTAATACTTCGTAAATCAAACAACTTTTCGGAAATACTTGATTTATTCCGAGATTAAAGTTCACTCAAAATTTGACAAAGTTTACAAACTTTAGATTCGATTTTCTTCAAAACTTCACACAATCGAACAAATCTAATTAAGAGTCTGATCAAAAAATGAATTAAAATTAAAATGAAACGAAAAATGTATACTTCTCCAAAAATGGTTTAAATTAACAAAATAAAATATAAAAAGTTCTCTTCCTCTTCTAAATATTCAAAAAATCAATATAACACAAAAACTTGATACTAACTTTTATGACCAAAATTTAATTCACAATACTTCAAAAAATTGAATTAATTCTCAGACTCTGTAAGATGGGAAACTTTAGAAATTTTAATTTACAACAGTATATAAAAAATAAAAGATATTAACTAAACGCTGGTACGGGACTTACTACTTTGAAGATTATGGACGGAGGCTGATAGGAATTTAATACGCACTGAAAAAAAATTAAATACTTGAATTAAATTTACACGCGATAAAAGAATTACTCTAAATCCCAAACTAGAGGGTTAGAGGAAGATCTGCCGCTTCTCAACAGGACGTGTGCACCCTCTCGTGGAAACTCCCAAGACTGATCTGATCCCCCTCTCTCTCCAGCGAGCCGGGTCGGTACGTTATCACCGTATAAACACGATCAGCTGATTGACCGGTCCCGAACCAACAAACAATGTCCACGCACCGCGTCTAGTTAACAAAGAGCCTACTTCCTACCGCGATTCAGCATAAATAATTACGACTACGGTACATATTTTTTTCCTACCCGAAGCTGAAATCACGGTAGGAACCTAAACTGTTTAAAACAGTCATCCCGGACTAAGTACAATAATTTCCCTCCACATTCACACTTTTAAATAACAATCTTTTGTACTTATCACTACGTGGAGGCCGTGATGTGTAGTCCGAGGGATGATGTGGTAGGGGTTGCCCGATGTCCGGTATGGGTCCCCAAGTAGCCATCGCAGAAGGATGTGGTAGGTGAGGAGTCGAGGCACAGCTCCCCCAATGACCTGGCGGCCGGTGCATTGCGGCGGCCTCGTTGATCTGGTGGTCGGCTGACTCTGATGCACTAATAGAACTGCTACCTGCTCCTCCAATCTAATAACAATTTCAGCCCGCGAGGCATTGAGCTCTTGGAGGACATTCCTTTTTACAAAATATTCCCTCCGTATAATTGTATGGCTGTCAGTCTTTCACGGTGTTCTTAATCGTACGCCTGCGCCAGTGTCACGAATGTAAACCATTACCAGATGTTGTTAATTACAATACAATCAATTTACAGGGGATTACAATGGCACAATAATCAATTGTTTACACACAATAAACCTCATATAGTGATTAAAAATCAATATTACCCTGTCCTTCCGACATTTGAAGGAACAGGGAAGAAATATCACTATCAATACAACTCATTGTATACCAAAAATATTACCCTGTCCTTCTCTATTGGAAGGAACAGGGGGACAAACAATACCACAACATTACCAAAATTACCCTTTCCTTCTACATTTGAAGGAACAGGGAAGAAATTTCATAATACATCTGTGTATTAACTTCATACACCATTCATCCCATTTATTGTCCCTGAAAGTTACATGGTTTACTACAACACTCCTATCACACACTTACACTGGCATTTTATATCATGACTTCTCATCTTAGCCGTACAATTTGCTGAAATAAAAACGTCGTCACATCACCCTTTTATATTCCATTATTTATTTTTACTATTATAATAAACTACTGGACTCTCATACTTAACTTGTTTTATGTTTTGAGCAAAATTAATATACATATATATATATATATATATATATATATATATATATATATATATATATATATATATAATCAATACTCTTGAGGTTAATTTATTTAGAAATAATTATATTGCCAATTTTATTGTTTTAGACCCATCTTCTGTTCCTTTTCGACAATATAAGTTTCCTGAAAATAAAAACATACTGACCTGTGCGGGGGCTAATGTTTATTAGTTCTCAAATTTCACATTTAGTATTTAAATTTTAATTTAGAAATATGCACCTTAAAAAAACTATCTTTATTTTTAAAACCAAAAACACATTTAACCAGGATCGATATTTCCTTATTATTTCCGATAAGCATTTAATATCAGTGAGTTCAATCATATTGCCCAGTCCTTTCTTTACTATCGAGTCATAAATCCTTTCACTTATCAGGCTCACTTTGTTTTCACTTATCAGGGTTCACTTCGCTTTTCACTTATCAGGTTCACTTGTAATAATACTTTATGGTACGGACTCTTACAAACACATACTTTTACAAGGGGCAGGGTTATTGTGGCTTGGGCACATCCGGACCTTTTTACATTTACACAGGAAGCACTCACAATATTCCTATCTCCTGCCCTCATTGTTCTTGAACTTTTCTCCTATAACTATAATTATTTTATACCCCTTTTCATATTACTAGCACTGTCCCTAATATATAATTGCAGTTCAGTGGAAAACAATCAGTAACCTACTACGTTTTCGAGGTCTGCAATCTGATCTCTTCTTCAGGTAAAAAGTTGACACACAACATGGTGGTTGTGATTCCTGACTTAGGCGTTCCACAACGCTTTGGTATGATTTGTGCTTATTTTTAACCTAGTTTGTTAACTATGTATTAGGTTAGTATTTACCTGACGAATTGATCAGATTGCAGATCTCGAAACGTAGTGTTACTGATTTTTTTGTTTCACATGAAGGATGGAAAATGTCCGGAAATATCCTATTTCCGTTCACAATCCTTCCATCTTCAAAAATAAACTTCAATCAAAGAACTAACATTAGACTTAAATGTTTCATTAAATTGCAAGACTAAAATTATAATTGCATACAAAGATTTTTATTGCAACTAAGAGAATGATTTCTTAGCACCTAATAACATGTAAATTAGATACCTATTTAGTGCATCTAATTGTTTAGGAACATATATAAATATAATTTTGGAAAAGAAGAGCCTTTATTCTAATCTAGACAGAAGCAACTGTTTAACTGTTAGTTTACCAAAAAAATGATAAAGTTTTCTTAAAAAATAAATTATATATTTAATAAAACATATATTTTTTCATATTCCTTGCAGCATTAGATTAATGTAGCTTGGTCTCATATCAAACAACAACGAAATCATAAAATAGAGCATTTATCCTATTTTGATCAATGTTTACGATTATACTAGTAATATTCATGTAAATGAATTTATGGTGCGTAGGAAAAAGAAAACTAAAAATTAAGTTTGCTGCATATTCCTTGTAATTCATTATTTTATTTCAACAAAGCTTATTCAAATAATAATCGCCCAATTGAGGTCAGTAGCGTACTGAAAAACATCAAACGTAGAGCCACGCAACCGTACTAAGTGAAACCATTCCACTGTACACTAAACAGTTTATTTATAAAATGTAGAGTCGCACACACAATTGTGGAAAGTTAAATAGCCATTCAACAGTTATTGACCAGTTTACGTTACAAATCAAATGATTTCAATAAAGTGGATTGAATTTCGTTTTACAAGAACTTTCTTTCTGGAAATAAACTGAGAAGCCACCCATTCAGAGGATTTTGAGGTCTCCATGGTTACTCTTTAACTATTGCTACGATTGCGAAAAATATCATCGAGATATGAAATTTTCAACCTCTTTAATTGTTTTATTACATATTTAGAAATCGTATTCTACATCATTATTAACATAGACTGGTCGTCAGTTTTGGCTTTGTGTCTGCGTGTATTTAAATGGTTTAGATGTATTGTATTGTGAGAAGCTAAACAGTTTGCTGAATATGAATGAGGTTCTCAGTACGATGGAGGTATTCAAATATATTTGCTCACACGGTCAATGATCACAAGCGCCTTTGTGGCAAAGTCTACGCTTATAATCTTTGACGATTTGCCTTTCTCACAGTTACAGAAGCCAGTATATTTATTTTCGGTGAAGGAATGATTGAAATTGATATTATAATTATACATGGTTGGTAATTACTTGATAATTTGAATATAACAGTGATATTAACTTTTAGTTTTTCTGTAGAACAAACAAAACAATTTTGGATGAGCAGCTTATTGTAGGAATTATAGATTTCTAAAATCAAATAATTTTTATATAATATAGTCAAAATATAAGGAATCTAAATATTTTGATCTACTATAACGAGATAAATATCTTTAACAACTTATTTTTAAAAAACTGTATAACACAATTTTAAACATAGTAATGCGATTTACTATACGTAGAAAACGAATGTCTAATAATTTCAACATTTAACGGTATTCCAGAGGGACAACATGATCGCTTTAAGACCTAAACGGCTTTTAATGTACCGTACAACAAACTTTAGTAAAGTCGTTTAAAATGTTATGTTTCCATTTATAGATAAGCTTCTAAGCTTTAAAATAAATATCTGATTCCTTTAGTAGTGCAAGACGTGTATTTAATATTTATAGGTAACATCTGAAATGATTCCTAAGGTTCTTTCACTAAGTGATAAGTAAAAAGGTTAAGTATTGGATAGTTTTATTTAAGTCTGCTATGATTCCATCGCTTATATTAATAGTTGAGCTAACGCTTTTTTTAATGTATATAAATATATAAAATGTAGCAAGCTTTCCTTAAAATAAAAAAACTACAAATGTTTTCTTTCGATCAATACTATTTATAGGGGAAAGAAAAAATTAATCATTTTAACAAATTCGGTTTCTTTAGAAAGGTACACAACTGTTTATTTTTTACTTATTGTTAAATTATTACAATAACTGTTCTGCAATGTAACTGTAACAGGTGCTGAATTGTCATATTGCAGTGAATGACTGTGTCTATACAAATATTACTGACTATGTGCTAGAAGAGAGCAGGTAACAATGTTGACCTTTCGGCTTAGATTCCTTCTGGCGCGTTTGTATCCATGAACATAACCACGGTGATGGCTGAACAGACAAACTATATAGTGCTCGTTTGTCGTATGCCAGTGAATGACTGTCCATACAAACATTACTGACTATGTGCTAGAAGAGAGTAGGTAACAATGATGACGTTTCGGCTTAGATTCCTTCTGGCGCGTTTGTATCCATGAACACAACCAAGATGATGGCTGAACAGACAAACTATATAGTGATCATTTGTCGTATGCCAGTGAATGACTGTCCATACAAACATTACTGACTATGTGCTAGAAGAGAGTAGGTAACAATGATGACGTTTCGGCTTAGATTCCTTCTGGCGCGTTTGTATCCATGAACATAACCACGGTGATGGCTGAACAGACAAACTATATAGTGCTCATTTGTCGTATGCCAGTTAATGACTTTCCATACAAACATTACTGACTATGTGCTAGAAGAGAGTAGGTAACAATGATGACGTTTCGGCTTAGATTCCTTTTGGCGCGTTTGTATCCATGAACATAACCACGGTGATGGCTGAACAGACAAACTATAAAATGCTCAGTTGTCGTATGCCTGTGAATGACTGCCCATACAAACATTACTGACTATGTGCTAGAAGAGAGCAGGTAACAATGTTGACGTTTCGCCTTATATTCCTTCTGTCGCGTTTGTATCCATGAACATAACCACGGTGATGGCTGAACAGACAAACTATAAAGTGCTCAGTTGTCGTATTCCAGTGAATGACTGCCCATACAAACACTACTGACTATGTGCTAGAAGAGAGCAGGTAACAATGTTGACGTTTCGCCTTATATTCCTTCTGTCGCGTTTGTATCCATGAACATAACCACGGTGATGGCTGAACAGACAAACTATAAAGTGCTCAGTTGTCGTATGCCAGTGAATGACTGCCCATACAAACACTACTGACTATGTGCTAGAAGAGAGCAGGTAACAATGTTGACGTTTCGCCTTATATTCCTTCTGTCGCGTTTGTATCCATGAACATAACCACGGTGATGGCTGAACAGACAAACTATAAAATGCTCAGTTGTCGTATGCCTGTGAATGACTGCCCATACAAACATTACTGACTATGTGCTAGAAGAGAGCAGGTAACAATGTTGACGTTTCGCCTTATATTCCTTCTGTCGCGTTTTGTATCCATGAACATAACCACGGTGATGGCTGAACAGACAAACTATAAAGTGCTCAGTTGTCGTATTCCAGTGAATGACTGCCCATACAAACACTACTGACTATGTGCTAGAAGAGAGCAGGTAACAATGTTGACGTTTCGCCTTATATTCCTTCTGTCGCGTTTGTATCCATGAACATAACCACGGTGATGGCTGAACAGACAAACTATAAAGTGCTCAGTTGTCGTATTCCAGTGAATGACTGCCCATACAAACACTACTGACTATGTGCTAGAAGAGAGCAGGTAACAATGTTTGACGTTTCGCCTTATATTCCTTCTGTCGCGTTTGTATCCATGAACATAACCACGGTGATGGCTGAACAGACAAACTATAAAGTGCTCAGTTGTCGTATGCCAGTGAATGACTGCCCATACAAACACTACTGACTATGTGCTAGAAGAGAGCAGGTAACAATGTTGACGTTTCGCCTTATATTCCTTCTGTCGCGTTTTGTATCCATGAACATAACCACGGTGATGGCTGAACAGACAAACTATAAAATGCTCAGTTGTCGTATGCCTGTGAATGACTGCCCATACAAACATTACTGACTATGTGCTAGAAGAGAGCAGGTAACAATGTTGACGTTTCGCCTTATATTCCTTCTGTCGCGTTTGTATCCATGAACATAACCACGGTGATGGCTGAACAGACAAACTATAAAGTGCTCAGTTGTCGTATTCCAGTGAATGACTGCCCATACAAACACTACTGACTATGTGCTAGAAGAGAGCAGGTAACAATGTTGACGTTTCGCCTTATATTCCTTCTGCCGCGTTTGTATCCATGAACATAACCACGGTGATGGCTGAACAGACAAACTATAAAGTGCTCAGTTGTCGTATGCCAGTGAATGACTGCCCATACAAACATTACTGACTATGAGCTAGAAGAGAGCAGGTAACAATGTTGACGTTTCGCCTTATATTCCTTCTGTCGCGTTTGTATCCATGAACATAACCACGGTGATGGCTGAACAGACAAACTATAAAGTGCTCAGTTGTCGTATTCCAGTGAATGACTGCCCATACAAACACTACTGACTATGTGCTAGAAAGAGAGCAGGTAACAATGTTGACGTTTCGCCTTATATTCCTTCTGTCGCGTTTGTATCCATGAACATAACCACGGTGATGGCTGAACAGACAAACTATAAAGTGCTCAGTTGTCGTATGCCAGTGAATGACTGCCCATACAAACACTACTGACTATGTGCTAGAAGAGAGCAGGTAACAATGTTGACGTTTCGCCTTATATTCCTTCTGTCGCGTTTGTATTCATGAACATAACCACGGTGATGGCTGAACAGACAAACTATAAAGTGCTCAGTTGTCGTATGCCAGTGAATGACTGCCCATACAAACACTACTGACTATGAGCTAGAAGAGAGTAGGTAACAATGTTGGACGTTTCGGCTCAGATTCCTTCTGTCGCGTTTGTATCCATGAACATAACCAAGGTGATGGCTGAACAGACAAACTATAAAGTGCTCAGTTGTGGACCTGATGAGACAATGTTCCTACGTGATCTGAGGTCAGGAAAGCACCGATCGGAAATGCCCCTAGCCATCAGTCCTGGCTTCAATGACGTAAAAAAAACATCTCTCAAGATAGTACCCGAATTCAAACTCACGTGAACGCTCGTAAAGAGTATATTAATCAACATTTATTTAGTAACATATTTATGATAACTTAATATAAACCTACTTATATAGAGTAATAACAAGTAGTAGATAGATACAGAGTGACTATCGTCGTCATCGCTTCCTTTTGGAAGTTAGAAAACAAGAACCAATCGCATCGTAATAACCTGTACTTTTCACAGTAAGTAAAAGAGTCTGTTCTTTCTAATAATGCAATTTTTAAGGTCAGGTAGGAAAAATCTTCAAAAAATAGTGTCCTCCGCATGATACCAAAGTACCAAAATAATTTTTAGTTTATTAGTTTAAATAATAAAGGTGAAGTATATTTTAAAACGTTTACCTTATTAAAGAGTTAAGTTGTTAGTATAGCTAAGCAGAATTCATTGTTGGTTAAAACACGTTATTTCTTTATTTTTTAGGCACAAAAAGAATATAATTAAATAGCAAAAATTGTTTAGAAGTACTGGTTGTAAAATAAAATAAACATTTAACAGACGTTATTCAAAATGCGCGTTTTTTATTACAGATCACAGACTTATAAGAAGCTATGAAACTTCTTTTCATTTCATTCAGAACAGATTGACTGAGGATTCAATTCCACTTGCACCTACATTTCCATTACACTTGTATGTGTTGTGATACCCAGCATTGTACTGTACTGTACACAGTGTTATAGCTACACTTGATGTCTACACTAACTGTTGATACTCTACTCCAGTGTAATGAAGTTAGTCGAACATAAGCTATGGAACTGCTCTAACTAGATTCGTCTACATACTAATGTACTGATTTCATTAATTTAATTTACTTTATAGAACAACCCTTATTATCTTAATAGCTACAGTATGCGATGTATAGCCTAGTAGGCAAGACTGTCTTAAGTTATGATTATTAACTTTCGTCAGGATTTTGAATGCGTCTCTCACTTTAGACGTTTCGAATAAAGGATAATGAGTTGTTTACTGTAAAGATAATGCATATTTAATACAATGTGATATGATATAACTTAGGTCAGCACAAGCTATGGAAACTGCTCAAACTAGATATGTCTAAATACTCATGTAATCGCATTTAATTAGTTAGCAATCTTAAGCATTACAAACATTATGCGATGTATAGCCTAGTAGGCAAGACTAAGTGTTCCTTGGTCACCTAAAAGTACTTGGCAACTACCAGTAATTTTTATTGTCAAATGGTAAGGTTATTATACCCCTTCAAATTAATATAATGCAAAACGAGATATTCTTACATTATCACGTAGCTAAACAAGTAAGATTCGACTCTACATGAAAATTTCATTTGTAAAACGATTACATTCAATTTGAATAACTAACCACGGCTATTGCAAGTTAGTAACCAACCTCAATGTATTCTTGGGTGACATTAACATCAGGTCTGTCGTATCTCATTACTGTAGATTACACACACATAACATTTTAACGGGAATTGTGTTCTAATCAGATTTCATCTCCAGGTGTTTAGTTGTACTGTATAAGTTTATTTATATAACTATAATAAAACCAATTAAATTTACATAATTATAAAAGAATATAAATTAAATTTTACATTATAACATTTTATTTAAAATAAAATAAATACGTTACATACCGGAACAATTTACGGTAACAGTGTTGTAATAATCACGTCCTGACATAAAGGGTACAAGTGTGTGCACATCTTACATGTCTGATAGACTAAAAAATGAAAACGGGGTCCCTTCAGTGATGCATTATTTGCCATTAATATTTCTTAGGATTTTCCCCTATTAATGTGTATTATGAAAACTATGGAACAGTTAGAAATAAATACTACTTTCAGTTTCTTCTGGGTTAATTCATAGCGTTGCATTTAAAAGCAAAAACGTTCAGAACCCATTATCCTGGAGTGCATAAAATTATAATCAAGAAATGGTGGATACTAAAATCAAAGATGAATGAGATTTAATAAAATTCTTGGACACGCACATTAAACGACTCCTGACTTATGATGAGCATAGAAGTGTCTGTTTACAGATTTTATAATGCTTTTGGGTAGTTTAGACAAATATAAACCCAATCGAGATTTTAGGATTAAAAAGAAAGCTGTTAAGAACATCTCAAAATTAAAATTCAGAGACTCATACATTCCGAAGGTGCTACATTGTTTGCGTTCACCCAGTGGCAGGAGCTACCATATGAAATATTATATAGTTTCATAGCAAAGTCGAGGACAGGGCTGCTTATCTACACGAAGATGTGTATTTTAATTTCTTCTTTTAATAGGGCGGACTAGAGTTGTTGTCAAGTCTTGATTAAAGATTTTTAGAACAAGTGATGGGTTATGAAGTTCTCTGGGTTCATGTGTCTTGTTAAACAAAAAATCCAAATCAGTGATCTGAGAATCTGCTTGGTAGTTACGCACATAAATTCGCAGCTTCATTACAAGGAACATGGAGTGACGTGTTTAAAGAGCCGTGCAGTTGTGAATCAACCAACGTTAATTATCTGTTTTAATTATGTGCTTAGCTAAGCATGCCTTATCTGCACACAGCTTGATGAGTAAAACATTCAAATCTGTTTACTTTTACTCGTAGGTACTTCTAAATTACACTGCTGTGCTTATGTAGGGTATAAAAAACCAAAATGAAACACAATCATCACGTAAAACAGCAGTTCCGCGTGAAGAAGTAAAATGCACATTTACTGTATACTCTAGACTCGTATTCATTGTTAATCGCCATTATCATTTATTACTCAGTAAAGTTTCTGTAATTGAATAATAAAACATAATATAAGTGGTTAGGTTAAATATGTAGTGGATATTAAATGTGATGCAGTGTTGTTGGCCTAAACTTAAAACGAGCGTGTACACTAGGGTGGGCTGAAAAAACTAAATTTTCGAGTATCGAGTTCTAATAGGGCTCGAAAGTTGCGTATTATTGAGCTGATTAAGAGAAAAATAATAAAAAAAAAATATTAATTAAAATCTTTAGTTCGCGCATCGAGCTTAAAGTTTTCTAAAAAATGTACTTTTTTTGCTACTTTGAAAAAATATTTTAAACTCGCTTATGATGATTTTTTTTATTGTACTACCATACAGGGTGTATATTATGTCTGGAAACACCCAAATATATCCTTTAATAATTTAAATATAAATTTGAAACCTCTTACAATCGTGATAGAGATTGGGCATCTACTTTTTGGAACAATGTTTTGTTATGTCACACCAACGGGGGACGTCCTGCCGAGGGTATCGTGAATATTCTTAATGGAAGCCTATACCTTGTGATACATCATTGTAAAGGTAATAGCTTACTGAATTGAATGCCACAAACCGCATCTCAAAGGAATTATTCTATCAGAAAATAGAGCATTTTTAGTATTGAAAATTTACTGATGTTCAACAATGTAATTTTAACATGGTTCTTGCCACAAAATGTGTTACAACTAATTTTTTAGCATTTTTTAAATGTTCAAATTAAAATAAAATAAACAATTTATTTTTAAGCTGGTTTCATTAGTACAAATTTACCAGTTTTTATTACAATGAATAAAACTTATGAGTCACTTTCTCTGATTACTTATGAATCTGTACTTGGTGTTTTCCAGTCAGCAGGAAGGTTTAAAGAGACAAAGGTCACTAGCCTATGAGAAACATTATTGTGTTATTAATCATCTGGTCTACAGGTTTCAGTTTGTTGAGCATGGAGCTTTCACTAGACAGGTATAAGCTTGGGAATTACAAATGGACAAAGGTCATATCATTCCTGTCGAGTTAATCAGTGTCTCTGAAGCATTGCTGTCAACAAGTTATCTAATTACAGTAGTTCAGTTTTTATTTGGCATTTTAATGGAATTGTCTGAAAGAGAACGAATTACTCTGTTGATGATGCGAGGATATGGCGATCGTCAAAGATCTTATCGGGAAGTTTGTAATTTGTTTAATGACACTTTCCCAGAAAGGAATCCCATAAGTGTTTCAACAATATCAAAAACTATTGACCGTTTTGAAATGACAGGGAGTGTACGTAATCGGCCAAAGTCGGGTAGGATACAATCTGCAACAGATGAAGAAACATGCACTAGATATTTTGCAAACATTTATTGAAGACCCACATACATCGCTCAGAAAAGCTGCACAGCAACATGATATGCACCCTATGTCTGTGAGTAAGATTTTGAAAATTAATAAATACAAACCATTTAAAGTTCATTTAGTCCAACAGTTAAGTGAGGATGATTACGACAGAAGAGTTGAGTTTTTGTGAACTTGTGATGCGCAAATGTGATGACAATAGAGATTTTCTGACCAACATACTATTTTCTGATGAGGCAACTTTTTTCCTAAATGGCAATGTTAACAGGCACAATTGCCGTTACTGGGCTAGTGAAAACCCACATTGGATTACTGAGTCCCATTCACAGCAACCACAAAAAACTGAACGTATGGTGTGGAATTTTAGGTAACAAAATTGTTGGACCCTTTTTCATCAATGGAAATTTAAATGCCGAACTTTACTACAATATGCTCCAAAATGAAATAATCCCAGCTATTCAAATTGCATCAGGAGAATACTTTGATAATGTATGGTTTCAGCAGGATGGTGCTCCACCCCATTATGGGAGACAGGTAAGAGAGTATTTGGATTTAAGGTTTCCTCATAAATGGATTGGCCGAAGAGGAGAAATCGAATGGCCTCCAAGATCTCCGGATTTGTCACCAATCGATTATTTCCTATGGGGTCATTTAAAATCCAATGTTTATAGAAGAAAGCCTCATAATTTGGAAGACCTAAGAAACAGGATTATAGAGGAGATTGCTTTGATAACTGAAGAAATGTTAGGCAACTCTGTCGAATCATTTTACACAAGATTGGCTCATTGTCAAACCGTAGAAGGAACACAGTTCGAACAATTGCTTTGACACCAAATGCAGGTAAAACGTTTGCTGTAAGACTTTTCTAACAGCATACATATTTTTTATTTGTAATAAGAAATCAATAACATAAGTATTTCCATAATTGTACTGTAATAAAAACTGGCAAATTTGTGCTAATAGAACCAGCTTAAAATGAAATTTTTGTTTTATTTAATTGAACATTTAAAAAAATGCTAAAAAATTAGTGTAACACATTTTGTAGCAAGAACCATGTTTAAAATTACATTGTTGAACATCAGTAAATTTTCAATACTAAAAATGCTCTATTTTCTGATAGAATAAGTCCTTTGAGATGCGGTTTGTGGCATTCAATTCAGTAAGCTATTACCTTTAAAATTATGTATCACAAGGTATAGGCTTCCATTAAGAATATTCACGATACCCTCGGCAGGACGTCCCCCGTTGGTGTGACATAACAAAACATTGTTCCAAAAAGTAGAATGCCCAATCTCTATCACGATTGTAAGAGGTTTCAAATTTATATTTAAATTATTAAAGGATATATTTGGGTGTTTCCAGACATAATATACACCCTGTATATATACTACGTTTATAAGTCCATAACGTCAATAAAAATATTTAGATACTTTTAAATTAACATATAAAGTTTGCACAATGTAACGAAAATCTCTAACAAATTCTTTAAAAACAAATAATCTAGTAGTTTGATAAACTCACGCGGTGAGCAGCAGGAAGTTAGGCACGGAGTAGAAAACAAGTCACTACATGAAACCTCTGAGGCATCTGGCGCCGTAAGCAAGTCGCGACATGAAAACCTCCCTACCTGACCTACCTTTGTTTGTGCTTCAAGTGAATTTAGTTTCTTTTACTGTGCGATCGGTTAGTTCTGAAAGTTGTGTGTTCTGTGTATTGGCGGTGAAATGGCTGTTTCAAACAAACTATTAACAAGACAGTCGCACCGGTGTCCTATTTTCGGTTTATCCAAAGGCCTCAATGGGGTAAGTCTTCCTACATATGAGGATGTTTTGTTGTGCTGTTTCGAAGAAAGTTACCAGTTGTCAGTAAAATCAGAAACAAAGAAAAACATTTCTTTTTCTCTCATTGCGGAGAATGTTGCTTTTCAGATTGAAGCTATTTATGTCAAAGCCTCAATTCCAATTGTATCTCACACACGAGTTGTCCAAATGATTCGGTCTTACCACGATTCATATTACAACTTGAGAAAATCATATAATAGGGATCATAAAAAAGACTCGTTTCAGAAGAAAGTAGAGAAATTTGTTACAGAATCCAAATCAAAACTTTTTGACATTGCCGCTTGTAAATGTCAAATGATTTACACTTGTTAATGTGGGAAAAAGACAAGTTCCTGTGACTGCCCCATTATAATGGAGTGCAATTGTGATAAACAGAAAAAGATACCTGTCATAGAGAGAAAGTTCTTGCATGATCAGCGAACTAATAGGAAGACATGCATTGGGGGTGTAGATTAAGGTAGTGACAAATCAACTCTTGAAGAAAGAAGAAAGGAAACAAGCAGAGAGCCTGCGGGAAAACTTGAATTATGGTTTTTGAAAAGGAAGCCAAGGAAATAGGAAGATCTTCGCAAGAAAATCCGACTGAACCTAATCCACCGACAACTCCCTCCAATACATCTCAAATGAGACTCAGTCTTCAATCAACTGCTTTAGTTAGTGACAGATTTGGCATATCTGACAGAGCAACGGCAGCAATAGCATCGTGTGTGCTATTTGATCTTGGAATGGTATCAGAGTCAGATACTTCACTAGTAATTGACAAAAATAAAATTCGAAGAGAAAAACAAAAGGCAAGACAGGCTATTAAAGAAAAGACCTCGAAAATACAGAAACAAAGGGAATCTACTTTTATGGGAGAAAAGACAATACTTTTTTCCAGGATAAACTTGGAAATAAAATGTACCGTAGGGTCAAGAAAGAAGAACACATAAGTATTGTACGAGAACCAGGAGGCCAATACATAGGTCATGTAAGCCCAGACAGCTCAACTGGACAAGGGATTGCAGAAAGCATTCTCAAGTACCTTGAAGATAATTCCTTTGATTTAGATGAGGTAGAAGCTGTTGGTTGTGATGGAACAACAACCAATACTGGTTGGAAAAACGGAGTAGTGTAATTCGAAATATCGAAGCGAAAAATTAATCGTCCACTCCAGTGGTTTATCTGTTTACTTAACTTTAATGAACTACCGTATAGGCACTTATTTCAGTTCTTGGATGGAGAATCTACAGGACCTTCAACTTTCAGTGGAGTTATTGGCAAACGTCTTCCCGATTGCAACAAAATGCCTGTTGTGGAGTTTGAAAAAGTAGAATCTGAAATCGTAGATACTGACACAAAAGATCTAAACAAAGATCAGCAGTACCTTCTCGATATCGTCAGAACCATCCAAACGGGCAATTGTACTCCAGATATGGCTAATAGAGATCCAGGGCCTCTAAGTCATTCCCGTTGGTTGACTTGTGCTAAATAGGGTGTTACGTTTGTACATTTCAGATAGTAATCCTTCAAATGAACTGAAGATTCTTGTTCAATACATAATGAAGACCTATGCACCAGTCTGGTTCGACATAAAACGCTACCATTCCGTGAAGTATGGACCAAAACATGTGTTTAAAGTAATCGAAACTACCAGAGATTTGTCAGCTGAAATAAAAAAAAATTATCGATCCTGTGATTGAAAGAAACTCCTTATTCTGTCACCAGAAAACATGCTGTTAACAATGATAACTGACGAAAGACTGCATATAAGAGAGTTAGGTTTCAGAAGAGTTTTGAAGGCAAGAAGTGTGGAAAATAACAGCAAATCGGCTGTAAGAATATTTCATACACCCACTCTTAAGTTTGAAGCTAAGGACTACAGTGAGCTCATTGATTGGTCTAAATGCAAAGTTTCTCCTCCTCCTATGATGAGGAAATTAACAACGGAAAACAATATCAACCTATTTGAGGAGCAAAACTTTACCAGAGTTCGAGTTCATGAACTTTCCTTGCCACACGCAAGCCGTGGAAAGATGTGTTAAGTTAGTGACAGAAGCGTCGGACAAAAGTGTGTGGTCAAGATAACAGAGATGGATTTATCAGAACCACATTGTTATCAAGGTCTGTCATGCCAAAATTTGGACATAAATCAGAGTTTAAACCTTCGACGTCATTCTAAGGTATGTAAACTTAGGGAAGCGTAGAACATGTAAATAATGTAAATACATTCAAACACACCCTATTTGGTTGGATGGTTGGGTAGGGTGTGGGTGGAACTCGAGTTGCAGCCACCTCCCCGTGGTAAGTTCTGGGTCATTCCACCAAAACATTGGTGAAAATGGGCGAAGAGCTGCAAATCTGTGATGTTTTACTCTTTGAAGAAAAATTGTTATTTTTCGTACAATTTTCTAATAATTACGATATTTATTGAGAACCTTATATGTTTGTTTAAAGTATATAAATATTTTTATTGGCGTTATGGACTTATAAACGTAATATATATACGGTAGTACAATAAAAAAATCATCATAAGACGGTTTAAAATATTTTTTTTTGAAAATAGCAAAAAAGTACACTTTTACAAAACTTTAAGCTCGTTTGCGCGAACTAAAGATTTTAAATAATATTTTTTTAATTATTTTTTCTCTTAATCAGATCAAGAATACGCAACTTTTGAGCCCTATTAGAACTCGATACTTGAAAATTTAGTTTTTTCAGCCCACCCTAGTGTACACGGTCTCACCGGTCACTTATAAATTACGTCACAAATACAAATGATGGTTTCAACTTTATGAGTGTTATTTAGTGATTAACTTTCTAGTCTTAGGAATTTGTCTCAAATTATAAGTATGTAGAAGAGCTCACACAATATGTGTCCAGATTTATTATAGAAAAAGACTTTTGCACCATGTGTACACAACTGTACATGTATCGGTTTTTTTGGATTATTATATTGTCAATTACTTTTACTGTTTTTAAGCATTGTCATTTCATTGTTCATTTACAGTTTTCAGTTTAAAAATACCTATCAGAATGAACGTTAAACATATTATCAGATAAATGCAGCAAAAAGACATGTATTGGACTCGGAGATCTGTTTGCTTAACAATGCAAATAGAGCGTCTTGTTGAAAGTAACTTTTGTTTAAGTTGTTAACTTCGTCAGAAGCCTGGTAAACCCTGTGCTGAAACACGGCTTCTCGCAGCGTGTACACGTTATACTCGTAGTGTCTATCGTCATCCCATGGGAAACCCATTAAAAGTTGCAAGAAAGTTTTAATAGTTTCATCTCTTAACTCAGTGTGTCTCTTATCAACGTAGATGTTTCCCTGTCCACCCCTCAGACGGGCAGATAAAGATTACAGGTCACATCTTCAGGACAAGTACTGAAAACTAAATATAAAGTATAAACGAGTTCAATATATAAAAATAAATAAATATTAACATAACCATATTAATTTTAGACTTGTACTCATAATAACTTGCAAGAACAACTGTAACTTTTAATAATGTCTGTAACAAGAAAACGTTTCGGAGATGGTTAATTTACCAAAATGGATTCACCTAACCGTTAAATGTTACATTGGTCGAATGGTTAATCAAGGTGACAACAAGACAAACGTGGAATAAATAAATTTGTAAGCAAACAAAAGCATATTGTCTTGAAATTAAACATACAACCTCAGCTCAGCCTTTATGTGGCACGTATTGTTAAATGAACCAAACTTTTTTTATTAATAAATAGTAATCAGAGGAATAACGTTATTTTTATAATTTACATTACATTCATACAAGTTTTTTGTTTTTTTTTTTGTAACATTACCGGTTTCTACAGAGTAGCCGTAATAAAGGAATAAAATGGATTGTTATGAGATTTTGACGATGTACGCTGTATGTATTTAACTATTTTTTGTATTCTCTCATTAAAAAAGAGCAATTCGATTGTATTTTTGTAAAAAAACATTAAAACGACTTCAATTCATTATTACGTAATACTGTAAGCAGAATTACCAAATCTTTTAATGTATTCATTTAAAAAAAACTCTTATGATAGCCACTTAGTCGTTTATAAAATGCATACATACATTCTGTATGAACAAGTAATATTATTCATAAATTCATGTTCTTGTCTAAATTTAAATAAATTCAGTAAATCAAAATTACGATACGTTTCAACTCCATAGTACATTTTCTCTATAGCAAATATAGCGAAGTAGATACGATAAAACCCTAAGTTAAGGTTACACAAGCATGTGTCGGGGTGGGTTTGGGACCAACCACTGTAAAATTGAAGAGCTGTGGTCACTTATTTAAATTGAGTGTAGCGGTTGTACATACGGACAAGTGGTAACTAGGTAATTCTCTATAAGTGTTGACTATTCTAGCTGAGTAGATACAACAGACCCAAAGTTCTCAGTGTAAAACTTCAAAGTAATATTTTTCCATGTCACGAAATGCCATGAAATTCAGCCAGCAGTCAAAAGTTTTTGTAGTCTTATATTAGAAAGATACGAACACTTTATCTCTGGATGTTGATGGAGGAAAGAGAAAAGATTAATTGTCAATACTCTGCAAGAGGAGGACGTCAGTCTGAACGAGAGAATATCACATGTCGGCTGTAATAACTCATTTAATATGCATTAATGTTTAAGCGATTCTTGCGCTTGATTGGTTTGCCGATAGTAATTACTCAGGTGACTGCGGCTGGACGGCAACACTATTAGTATATTAAAAGCAACATTACTTGTGTTTAATTGCTATTTATAAACTGTTTGCAACACTTAAAAGTAAGTGTGAGATGTGTATTGTCGAACCGTCTTCTGTACTACTACCTGTCTATCAAAGTCCTACTTTTGCCATTTTCTCAGGGATATAGAACAACTTAATTTTGACTAATGTTTCACCGTATTAAATCAATAATAACAACACGGGTGTTTTATGATTCATAAACAAATTTATAAGCTTAGTTTTTTTTAATTTTTGAAGGGAATACGATATTTTTCAGATGAAGCAAAATGTGCAATACCCAAGATGTTAAAACCATGTTTTATTTGTGTTCGTTAAACATATTTAAAATAAGTTTTGAATAGTAATACGTATTTAAAATAAATAAAAACATGTATATATTAAATTTGATTTTTGTTTTTGTCTGTTTGAGCTTCGATATTATTTAAACTACTCAACGGATTTTGACACGGTTCACTGTTGGCTTCGTTATGAACTATTATAGTTTTCTTGGTATAATACGTCAATATTTCAATCATAGAAAGTAGAGAAAAGTTTATATTATGAAAAGATTGGTATTTCTGAGACCCAACCCGATAAGAAATAGTTCAATTAAACTTAATTTGTTAAGAGTCTGTTAAAAGTAATCAAAATTTCTTTGAAAATGTTGTGTTGTGGCAGGGCAAACATAGGGGATATAATTTAGCCATCATTTAAAACTTGACGTCTTCCTCCGTATACTAGTGGATACAGTCACGGCTCTCTAACTGAGAGATCACGAGTTAAAATCTCGTCTAATATAACAGGAATATTAGCCAAAGTGATTCAAAACAAGCTGCATGGTCTAGAGCTAAGGCTTTAACGAGATTATAAAATGTGTTATTATTTATAGTTTGAAATCAGAGCTTAACGGCTTGATAGCAACAGACCTTCTTAAATTCGTCTTTTTCTGGAATAGATAGAGGCTACCCCCAAGTTGTCACTAAAATTGCATTAGATCAAACAAATATTATTGAACTGAAAGATCTTTGTAGTGTAAACAGCTGTTTTATTTATATAAAGCCTACGTTTCTAATAGAACTATATTTTTATTAATTTAACTACTACTTTCACTTTTTTACAATTAAAGTGTGGAAAGCTTGATGGTATTACTTCTTAATTCAACTTTATTAGCTATCGCTGTTGAGTGCAGACTAATAAAATATCCAGATAATAACATTAAAAATTCGAGTAGAAATATATTTTTAATTTTACATTTGTGCATAAGATAAGTATGCAATGTTTGTTTATGTTTGTAATGCATTCATAATATACTAAGTTACTATCTATTATTTACTACCAATTTAAAGACTGTTACAAAAGACTTCTTAGTTGTTTCTGACAGAAATAGGGGGATCAGACTTGCTTGTATATCTTCTTTACAGAGCAACAAAACATACTCAATGTTGGCATCAGACATATCTTAGCACGGAAGTAAATAACAATTACCGAAAGTAGACCCTTTATGGCCAAAGAATGCTCCTCAGATCTGTGCATCCACTTTTTTATTGATCGGGTAACCAAGAACACTCAAAATTTGCGTCAGAGATATAATATTTTTTAAAAAGGAAGTGCTCGTATACGTTCAAAGCCTAAGAACTTGCATCAAAAGACGCGTTTGACTGCTAGTTATTTATACATTAGAAACTGCTAATACTAATACGACAGAACAATAATCCTCAGCGATCTTAAGCCTTTTATATACTTAAGGTTAGTAAAAAGTCTAGGTCGTGTAGTACATATAATATATATTTCTATATAATAAAGGTATACTAAATTATAAATAAACAAAGGCTTTCATAGCAGTATTTCTACATTTTGTCGTAATTAAACCTATATTCGTTAACGATTCTTCGCAATAATACGCATGTTTATAAGTACAAAACAGCGTCGAGTTCTTTATTAGTACCATTGGAACGGAAGAGGCTGGAAGTCTCGTAGGACGCATTTCCCTAAAATGTTTCTGAGGTCTGAAGTTTGAGTACGAATCCAGAAGCTGCCAGAATCCTAGAGCAGCCATTACTGGCTTCAGTCAGGCATTCAAAAGCATAGCAGCTAAAAAGCTAGGGGCTGGAACGTAAAAACTTCCATACACACGAGCTTCCAGATTCCATACTAACATTGAGGGTTCTGATTACCATAGTCTAGAAGTATCCATAAGATGAAAGCTTCTAGAGACCAGAACCTCTAAAACACTGAAGTTTGTCATAAGTCAAGGTATAAAATGAAATGCTCCTGAAGGTAGCCAAGAGTCTCTCAGAAGCTGGGAGCTCCTAGCGCTCTGACTAGACGAAAGCAACTCTAGAATCTGGAATATTGAAATAGTATATCAAAAAACTGAGTAACCATCGTAACATTCTGAGCCCTATTGGCGTTAGCATTAAAAAGGTTTACGTTGTCTAAAAATATGATGTTCTGTTGTTCAGTCAAAGCCAGTGTCCGATATTTTAAGGCACCAATTCCATTAAAATCCACCTTTTTTATACATTATATGAGTTATATCAACTTATTTTGGAATTTCATAAATATTAGCGAAAAATAATCGTAATATAAGTTTTAGTATATTACATTCGTCGGTATATGTGCAATTAAACCAAATATTTCTTGGTTAGTTTTATAAAGTTGATTTATTAATAAATTTGTGTAAAGTTAAAACCAGGATATTTGAAATTTAGGCATATATATGCCTAAATATAAACCACAACTAACTAACTAACTAAGTATATAGTTAAGGCAACAATTTTACAATATATATTACGGATTATATTTTCATTATATTGATATTGCTAAATACACTGTTGATCCTGAAACTATTGAGAACATGCCAAGGGCGTGAGAAGATCTCATATTAGAGACAAGATCAAGTGGGCGGGGAAACAGTGTGAGAGCTTGAGATATTAGTGGGGTAACATTGGAATACTTTCGTTATAAACTCTGCCACACAACGTAGTTACAAGAGCGTGCCAGGGGCGTGAGTAGATCACATATAAGAGACAAGACCAAGTGAACGGGTAAAGGGTGTGGGAGCTTGAGATATTAGTGGGGGTAACATTGGAATACTTTCGTTATAAACTCTGCCACACAACGTAGTTACAAGAGCGTGCCAGGGGCGTGAGTAGATCACATATAAGAGACAAGAGCAAGTGAACGGGTAAAGGGTGTGGGAGCTTGAGATATTAGTGGGGGTAACATTGGAATACTTTCGTTATAAACTCTGCCACACAACGTAGTTACAAGAGCGTGCCAGGGGCGTGAGTAGATCACATATAAGAGACAAGACCAAGTGAACGGGTAAAGGGTGTGAGAGCTTGAGATATTAGTGGGGGGTAACATTGGAATACTTTCGTTATAAACATTGCTACACACCGTAGTTACAAGAGCGTGCCAGGGACGTGAGTAGATCACATATAAGAGACAAGACCAAGTGAACGGGTAAAGGGTGTGGGAGCTTGAGATATTAGTGGGGGTAACATTGGAATACTTTCGTTATAAACTCTGCCACACAACGTAGTTACAAGAGAGTGCCAGGGGCGTGAGTAGATCACATATAAGAGACAAGACCAAGTGAACGGGTAAAGGGTGTGGGAGCTTGAGATATTAGTGGGGGTAACATTGGAATACTTTCGTTATAATCTCTGCCACACAACGTAGTTACAAGAGCGTGCCAGGGGCGTGAGTAGATCACATATAAGAGCCAAGACCAAGTGAACGGGTAAAGGGTGTGGGAGCTTGAGATATTAGTGGGGGTAACATTGGAATACTATCGTTATAAACTCTGCCACACAACGTAGTTACAAGAGCGTGCCAGGGGCGTGAGTAGATCACATATAAGAGACAAGACCAAGTGGGCGGGTAAAGGGTGTAGGAGCTTGAGATATTAGTGGGGGTAACACTGGAATACTTTCGTTATAAACTCTGCCACACAACGTAGTTACAAGAGCGTGCCAGGGGCGTGAGTAGATCACATATAAGAGACAAGACCAAGTGAACGGGTAAAGGGTGTGGGAGCTTGAGATATTAGCGGGGGTAACATTGGAATACTTTCGTTATAAACTCTGCCACACAACGTAGTTACAAGAGCGTGCCAGGGGCGTGAGTAGATCACATATAAGAGACAAGACCAAGTGAACGGGTAAAGGGTGTGGGAGCTTGAGATATTAGTGGGGGTAACATTGGAATACTTTCGTTATAATCTCTGCCACACAACGTAGTTACAAGAGCGTGCCAGGGGCGTGAGTAGATCACATATAAGAGACAAGACCAAGTGAAGGGGTAAAGGGTGTGGGAGCTTGAGATATTAGTGGGGGTAACATTGGAATACTGTCGTTATAAACTCTGCCACACAACGTAGTTACAAGAGCGTGCCAGGGGCGTTAGTAGATCACATATAAGAGACAAGACCAAGTGGGCGGGTAAAGGGTGTAGGAGCTTGAGATATTAGGGGGGGGAAACATTGGAATACTGTCGTTATAAACATTGCTACACATCGTAGTTACAAGAGCGTGCCAGGGGCGTGAGTAGATCACATATAAGAGACAAGACCAAGTGGGCGGATAAAGGGTGTGGGAGCTTGAGATATTAGGGGGAGGGGTAAAATTGGAATACTGTCGTTATAAACATTGCTACACATTGTAGTTACAAGAGCGTGCCAGGGGCGTGAGTAGATCACATATAAGAGACAAGACCAAGTGGGCGGGTAAAGGGTGTGGGAGCTTGAGATATTAGGGGGGGGGTAACATTGGAATACTGTCGTTATAAACTTTGTCACACAACGTATTTACAAGAGCGCTTTAAGGAAGAGTGGCTGTCTTTTAATTTAGTTTTTATCTTCGAAATTTTACTATTTTTTAGAAAAGAAACGCAAAGTGGTTAGGAATAAGATATGTACATAATTTCCTTTTCATGATTGTTCAAGATTTTATTTTGTTTCAGTAATTAATACATTGTATGTAGGTTAGACTACGACAAGAAAATTCGAGGTAGTACCTTACTTAACCGAGTAGGCTGTTTTATAAATACTCATATTTGCTTGATGTTTATATAAAATAATAATAAGTATGTAAAGTTAATAATATATTATGGAGTTAAATGAGTTAAATTCATCGGAATCTGGATCGAAAGTGTCAAAACTTGAAGCGTGATATTGTTTTTGTTTCCTATTTAATCCCAAGTATCAGTTTATTATCTATAAAAGTAGGCAAAATATAAGAAACAAATATACAATAATAAACCTTTTTAATATCTTTTGATAAATTTTATTTTGTTCGAAGTACATTTACTACATAAGGTACTTGAAGGTTAAGGTACATGAAGTTAACACAATTTGGAAATTTTATTATTACAAATATTCAGACTGTCTTTCTACAAATTACATTTTTGTAAGATTAATTTGTATTCTAATATTAGATACATGAACAAGAGAATAGATGCAAGTTCTCAAAATGTTGGATTTTTTTGTTTTAATCACGAAAGATGACAAATATCGTTAAATAATGTTATGCATTGTAAAAATCATTGTTAGTAATGAATATTAAAATATCACTTGTAGGCATCGAAGATATTAAAGAATAACAGAGTAAAAAACGTGGGCTCCATTGCCTTATTTACCCACAGTACAATCACTAACTAACGCTCATTCCCAAGATAATATTTATACAGTTGATGCTGCAGATAATATTTAAAGTTGGCTTAACTCAGCAGATTGTGAATGATTATCGTTCGATACTTCGATGAACATACCAATTATTATTCACTAACGAGAATTGTCATAAACTCTATTGCAAAAATAAATGTATGACAGGGACATTTATAATTATATGATAAATACGTATAACTGGTAGTCAAAATCAACAGCTGACGATTTAGTTAAAGCAGACTGTAAACTCATCAGTAATTTACAAAGGTAGCATTCGCTACTCAACGAATGTTTTTTGTAGCGCAGATAACGAAGTGTTCACGGTCTTTGTCACAAATCCACAACACCAATTTTATCCTAAATGTATTTTTTTAACGAAAGAAAGAAATTATGAACTAAAGGAAATTTTAAATAGATATTCCTCTAAGAATATAGAATTAAGGTTTGGTACAGTTTTATTTTTATGAACACCGAATATGTTTCATTCTTTACTTATTCTGAATATAAAAGGAGAAATAAACTAGCGAAATTACAGTAATGTATTTAGGTTATAACAAAACACGAGCTTCGTAAAAGGTTGTTCATCGGAAGTTTGAGCACATTATTTCAAGATATTGTAAAATGAATACTAACGTATAACAATACCATTACAGAGTACGAGCCATAATGATAAACTAACAATAACCAGTCAGCTATAACTGTAATAATACTCGAATAGCAGTGCACGTTTCTTGCAGTACTTTATTGCTTGTTGATATTGCAGTTTCGATTAATGTATCTACCCTACTTTATGTTATACCACACTTGTCGTATCATATCTGTTTGAAAACCATTTTCTATCAATATGAATTATAACTATGTTGGTGTCAACATCAAGAAGTCAATATTTTAAAAGCTGAAAATTAGTATCTGCTATTTATTACTTGTTATTAGAGTTTTATCACAAATGTCTCTAAAGCTTGGGAAGATGAATAAGTTTACGTTAGATAACGTGTCACTAATTCTCTGTATTTTGAAATTTGAGAGTCAGGATTAGAATTTCTCACACCAATGATAAGTAGCGATCAAACGTTCTTGGAATATTTCCATTACTCATTTACATTTACAAATTAGTAGATGAACAAATCAGGAGAAGTTAAAAGTCACTATTTTTACTGTGTATACTTTCGAGTTTTTCGATACCTGAGGAAGTAAATGCGACATTTCGTTAAACGTTTTGTTATCTACGACAAATAGATTGATAATGTATGTTACAACAGGTGGTTTGAAGTTTATTGTTCAGTAGGTGGTTGGTAGACGAATGCAAACGTATTGTGACCTGTATTAATAACATAATGCTTTGGTATGACTTGTTTATTTTAACCTAGTTTGTAATTATGTATTAGGTTTGTTATTTATCAGAAGAAGTGATAAGTTTGCAAATCTCTGAAAGTAGTCTTACTGATTTTTTGTTCCACTGAACCATGGAAAGTCTGCATAACTCTTTAGCAACTGGCATGCATATTTAGTCACCATCTACCTTACTTATTTGGTGCAATGACTCAGTTAATGTATTAGTAAAAGTCAGTAATGCAATAAACAATTCCATTCTGTTACACAAATTAAAAGTAAATTTAATCATCAGCAGATTATACGTAGAATAGGGGATGTTAGGTATATTAGTAGCTTGCATTTCAACTGTGTAATATTTATTAAATAAAATATAATATAACTACAAAATCATTACTAAAGCAATACCCATATTCAGTATTTAAAAGACATTTCACCGCTCGGGGATGTTAATCTCATCTATTGGCAGTTTCTGGGAAATAAGACCGATTGCTGCAGGACAGACAGTGCTTGTAGCTCACAGGGAGCTTGTGTGCTGTAGGGCTGGTGAGGAAGACCGACTCCTCGAATTTGCTTGCAGAGAATAATTCAATAAAGTGCGTAGTTAAGTGGGATGGGTAGTTAATTTGGCTCAGTGATGTTGTCTAGGGTGGGTAGTCCAACAGTGGACTACGTCTCTGCAGTGTCCAGGGTGAGGGGAAAATCTTGTCCTTGATAATGGTTCTACTCAGACTGTTCAGCTGCTGAGTAGAGCCAACGAGAGAACTGAGTAGAGCCGTGGAAAGAGGTTTCACCGTGTTCCTGACGTACCGTGGCGGTCCACTCAGGAAATGCTGTTTGAAGTTTCGAAAGGTAAGCCAGACGCGGTTTAGGTAAGGACTGAACAAATAAGGGCCCTATTTACCAGTAGCTTAGTCTTCTCCAGAAGGGAAGAGAGGTCGGCTTAAGCAGCGAGGAGAGACTGAGGTTTAAAGATATTCCCACGTATTTGGTTTTAGTAGTCCACCGTACCTTTTCGTCTTGGAGGTGAAAGACTTGTATGTCATTGTATGTTTGACCTTGAAAAGGAGTGCCACGCGCTACATGCGGTAGAAGACACAAAACATTTTAACCTGAGTTAAAACATGGCAGTTATCAAAACATGCATATATTTATTAAATGTAAAACATAGTTTAAAAAATAATTCTTATATTTTTGAAAAATTTCTTCCCGTAAACAATTTAATATAATTTTTTTCATTTTGTCTGTCCTATTTAGGCATATTCAGTGACAAGATTTACTCTGCAAAACTCAGCAGCTTGAATTGAGTCATTATTTACTATATAATTCATTATAAATGTTGAATAAGGTTTTTTCTAATGGAAGTTGTTCCTTTAAAATACAAAGTGGTCAAGTTTTAAACTTGTATAAAGGCAGCTAATTTCCAATACATGCCAGAATTTTGTAGGAACTGGTTCTCAAATATAAAAAAAGAATGCATTCATGGGAAAATTATAAAACTAAAAAACTGACAATTCGAAAACTTTAACGTAACTAATTAACGCTTACAGTGAGACTTTGCCCTTATTACACGTCAGAAGAATCCTCGTACCGGCGGCCGCTTTATTTAACAGCTGTTGAGCAGGAAAACAAAAGCGCAATTTTTATCTGGTTCTCTATGAGCATTGCATACTTATTTTTCCCTAGTATTGAACGAAGCCACCTATAGAGATCGTTTCTTAACCAGGACTTAGTCAAAATGGTATTATTTTGCATAATAGTAATAAGTTTTAAACTGCATCAATAACTGTTGTCACGAAACATACAACCCGCCAGGGTCGGCCCCAGGTACTAGATAACTATAATACTCTTTTGTAAAATAAACAATCTGGATTGTAAAATGAACAATGACGAATACTTTTTTATATCAATAAGCCTTTTGATTCAGCCACAAACGACTTGTCAAATATTCTATCAATCAGCTGACTGTATTTCTTGTGACAATTGTACAGATAGATTACTGCCCCCAACGCTGTACATCCCTGCCAGCACAATAGTAACCATCATGCAGAGTGAAACTCCTTCCGTGTTCTAACAGTAGCTACATTTTCCATACAATAATTTGTATTTATTAATATTTAAGCTAATTTAGTCTGTTATAATATCAAAATTTTCTTTTTTATAAATGTAATGTAATGCATTAATTTTTGTGTTATGTACGGCTGAATCCATAACAAAGCTATTTTTGTCTTCATCAAAATTCACTTCATAGCGCTATATATATTGTATTCTGTTCAATTGCGAACGACACACCTCACAAAATTGGGGTTAGGACTATATTCGACACCAGGGTGGCAGGGTGAAACTGACACCAGACCGCCCCTAACTAAACCAATCAGCGGGCAGTGCTGTTGGATACAGGCTGAGAAATAACCGCTTTTTTGTTTCTATGTTTCTGTCGCTTGTGTCGGTGACTGTGGATCGTACAACCGTACCATACTAACTCTGTATTTATCATCCATTCCGTATAAATAAGTGAACAAAAAACAATACATTTATCGATTTGTGAAAGAAAATGTTGTAACACAAACATGGTTTTATTTTGCTATATCGTTTGGAATTAATTTATAATTAATTATAGACCAGAAGAATGATCGCTTATAAATATGATAAAATAATTGAAGCCGAATATACTACCTATTACATATTTTAAATTATTTATATTTTATTTTATGTATAAGGTAAGCTTCATATTTAGAATTATAGAAAGGGAGACTAATTCAGCAAAATTCGGTAAAATGTTTTTAATTTACTTAGATACTAGTTATTAAAGACGTGTTGCTGATCTATAAATAGGTGTTATAAGTGGCCTTATAAAGTAAAGTGTATGTATATTTGGCACAGTAAATAAACAATAAATGCGATTCGTTAAAACTTATCAATATTACATTACACACAGATTATCGAAGAGGAACTTGACCTAAATATCAGAACAAAGTTTGTGATATTTTGGAGAATCACACAAAATGTTTTTAAAAAAGCAAAAACATGTAGTGCTTAAATCAAAATAACCTAAAAAAAAACCGCTGTTATTTTTCTATTTTTCTTGTTAGACGCGCGAGAGCATATACGTAACACAGAGGCTTGGCTGTTCCCAAGTACAGCAACTTTTTTCATGATCTCACAAAAAAGCTGTGATGTAACTTCTACTAAACTTGGACTTACGTTAGCCTCAACTGTAAAGTTAATCATAATTTAAAAAAACTACAGTAAAAGGCGAAGGTATTTGAAATACACATTCAACGGTTTGTGTTTTATTGAAATGTACAAAATATTTACAATATCTCTGGTATGTGGAGGGGGATTCAGAATACCTATCTACGGCACTGGTTTGAAGAATGTTATGGAATAATCGGGAACAAAAACGTTGCGCAGCTCATACACAAGAGCTATTTAATGAACGTGTGTTTGCTGCCAAAGTTATATTGAATTGTAAATTGAGTAGACCAGTGCCGTTGTGAAGATACCGCAGCTCACACGCAAGAGCTCTTTAATGAACATGTGTTTGCTGCCAAAGTTAGATTTAATTGTAAATTGAGTAGACCAGTGCCGTTGTGAAGAGACCGCAGCTCACACGCAAGAGCTCTTTAATGAACATGTGTTTGCTGCCAAAGTTAGATTTAATTGTAAATTAAGTAGACCAGTGCCGTTGTGAAGAGACCGCAGCTCATACGCAAGAGCTATTTAATGAACATGTGTTTGCTGCCAAAGTTAGATTTAATTGTAAAATGAGTGTATTAGTGTCATTGTGAAGAGGCCGCAGCTCATACAAGAGCTATTTAATGAACATGTGTTTGCTGCCAAAGTTAAATTTAATTGTAAAATGAGTGTATTAGTGCCATTGTGAAGAGGCCGCAGCTCATACAAGAGCTATTTAATGAACATGTGTTTGCTGCCAAAGTTAGATTTAATTGTAAAATGAGTGTATTAGTGTCATTGTGAAGAGGCCGCAGCTCATACGCAAGAGCTATTTAATGAACATGTGTTTGCTGCCAAAGTTAGATTTAATTGTAAAATGAGTGTATTAGTGTCATTGTGAAGAGGCCGCAGCTCATACGCAAGAGCTATTTAATGAACATGTGTTTGCTGCCAAAGTTAGATTTAATTGTAAAATGAGTGTATTAGTGTCATTGTGAAGAGGCCGCAGCTCATACGCAAGAGCTATTTAATGAACATGTGTTTGCTGCCAAAGTTAGATTTTAATTGTAAAATGAGTGTATTAGTGCCATTGTGAAGAGGCCGCAGCTCATACAAGAGCTATTTAATGAACATGTGTTTGCTGCCAAAGTTAAATTTAATTGTAAAATGAGTGTATTAGTGCCATTGTGAAGAGGCCGCAGCTCATACAAGAGCTATTTAATGAACATGTGTTTGCTGCCAAAGTTAGATTTAATTGTAAAATGAGTGTATTAGTGTCATTGTGAAGAGGCCGCAGCTCATACGCAAGAGCTATTTAATGAACATGTGTTTGCTGCCAAAGATTTAATGGTAAAATGAGTGTATTAGTGTCATTGTGAAGAGGCCGCAGCTCATACGAAAGAGCTATTTAATGAACGTGTGTTTGCTGCCAAAGTTAGATTTAATTGTAAAAATGAGTGTATTAGTGTCATTGTGAAGAGGCCGCAGCTCATACGCAAGAGTTATTTAATGAACGTGTGTTTGCTGCCAAAGTTAGATTTAATTATAAAATGAGTGTTAGTGCCATTGTGAAGAGGCCGAAGCTCATACTTAATGAACGTGTGTTTGCTGCCAAAGTTAGTTGAATTGTAAATTGAGTAGATTAGTGCCGTTGTGAAGATACCGCAGCTCACACGCAAGAGCTATTTAATGAACATGTGTTTGCTGCCAAAGTTAGATTTAATTATAAAATGAGTGTTAGTGCCATTGTGAAGAGGCCGAAGCTCATACTTAATGAACGTGTGTTTGCTGCCAAAGTTAGTTGAATTGTAAATTGAGTAGATTAGTGCCGTTGTGAAGAGACCGCAGCTCACCCAGTAGCAGAACATCCACTTGTTGTTTATTTTATCTACATTTCTGTAGAGTGCACTCGATCATATGTGTTCTGACAATATTCGTTTTATTATATTAAAAGTAAAATATATAAGTATTTCTATTTGTGTGCTTAGTTTTGGGAATGGACCAATTGGGTGTTCTCAACAATACCAAATAAAAAATGTTTCAAAATAAAATTAATCACTTGTTCAAGGTAAAGTCCAGGATAAGAAATACTGTAATGATGTAAAACTACGTTTAAAGTATTGTAGAGTAACATGGTGCAGACGAATATAAATTTAATTTTTCTTTTTCTTACTTTAAATAAATATTTATTCTTTATTTTCCGACAATTATAGCAACATACATAGCTAATGTAAACAAAGCATACATACTTCCAAACTCTTTCTCTTTACCCCTCATTTATACAGTGTTATAAATATTAAGTTTTAAGGTATTGGTGTCTTTCATCAGTACTTAATAGCTTTTATTTATTCTTAGAAAACTAATTTATATAACGCTTATTGTTAGCAGTGGAAGGTTTGATACCATAATAGGATTCCGGACATTTGCCATCATTATATGTTACATAAGGTTTAACATCTGTTCGGTTTGGTTGAGATTAGACCACTTTGGGTACTAATATTCAGTTCAGTCTGGTCCGCCGACCGGTTAGGAGCTCGCTTATCACCGCTCAGACGTTCAAGGTCGTAACGTGTGTCGTAAGGTCGTAACGTGTCTGCCGGAATTGGCGTGCTTCTGCTTATTGGATAGTATAAAATAAACGTGTTACTTTAATAATCTATTAAAATGCCTGCTAATTGCAACATTTGTAGCAATGAGTGTAACAGTGACAGTGTTGAAGTAAAGTGTTGTGATAATTGCAAGCAGCTATATCACTGGGATTGCGTTAAGGATAATGTGGAATATAAAAAAACGCGTTCCGCAAAGTAAAGAGTGGCTATGTAATGTGTGCAGAAATTCAGCATCTCAAGCTGGCAGTGTCAACACAGCAGCAACTACATCATCGCTGACTAAGGAATTCCTCATTAATGTAATGGAACAGTTTAAGAAGGACATGTTTGATCTGATGAGGAATTTCAATAAAGAAATCTCGGAAGTAAAAGCATCTCTAGAGTTCCTATCCAATGCTGTAGATACTTCTAATACAACAATGAAGTCTATTCAATCTGAGATGAGTATTATAATGAAGGAGAACAGCGAGTTAAAAAAGAAATGTAACGAACTACAGAGTGATGTCGATGGACTTAAGGAGAAAATCAGGATATTTGAACAATATTCTAGAAGAACAAATATTGAAGTAAGCGGGATACCCGAAATACCAATAGAGGATGTCTCAAAGATTGTTAAGGACCTAGGAGCAGCGATTGGAATGGCGGTGGAAGACAACCAGGTGGCGGCGGCTCATAGAATTCTGTCATTTAAGCGAGACCGCATCCCATCACTGGTGGTCCAGTTTCAGACGAAGATGCTGAGAGATACTTGGATCGCCAAGTTCAGGGACAATAGGAACCTCACTGCAAGAAATATCAGCCCAGCCTATCCTGCCAACAAGGTGTACGTTAATGAGCATTTGTCACCTGACAACAAGTTTTTATTATCTAGTCTGAAAAAAGTGCAAAGAAATAGGTTATAAGTATGTTTGGTGCCGGGACGGGAAGTTTTTTATAAGAAAAGCAGATGGAGAGAGCTGTCGGAAAATAAACTGTCTTAATGACATTGATAAGTTAAAGTGAGTACTCCACCATCTCTCAGGTTAGAAGTTATTGTTATGTTTCGTTTTAAGTAAATATCTTTATCTTACTTTAAATGTTTATTAAAAGTCAATTAAACAGAGTAATATAGTTTAAATAATGGATACTAGCATTCAAAGTTTTGATACATTAAGTAGTAATTTTTTTTCGTCCCAGCAAAACAATCATAATATAAAATTCTTATATGCTAACATTAGAAGCATGAGAAAAAATTTTAATAGCTTACTAGCTGAATTTGGTCAGATTAAAGATAGCATTGATTTCTTAATTTTAAGTGAAGTATGGATTGGAAGTGACGAATGTGACCTGTACAATAAAAAGGGTTATACAATGTATGCTCAATGCAACGATAGATACAGAGCGGGAGGGGTTGTTTGTTTTGTAAAAAAATAGCATAACTGTAACACAAATTGCTAATATAAAAATGTACACTGCTGATGTGTTGTTGTTAAAAGTTAAGACCAAAAAAAAAAATCATATTTCAACTTACTTTGTGTATACAGATTGCATGAATTTACAGAAAATAATTATAATATTGAAATAGGAGAGTTAGTAAAAGTTATAAAAAATAATACTATTATAATAGGAGATATTAACTTAAACTTATTGGACATAACAGCTACATGTTGCCAAAACTATATTAGTACAATGCTAAATAATGGATTTGTATCAATGGTTAACGTTCCGACAAGGATTACACCAGTGTCTAAATCATGTATTGATCATATATTTATTAGATATAAAAATATAAATATTTTTGACCATTTAATGCTAGGTTTGATATTAAAGGGAGTGGAATTTATTCCACTAAATAAATTACATGCCCCTAATAAAAATAAAATTGACTATGACAGTGTAATAATTAAGCTAAGGCATGTTGATTGGGATAAATTGTATACATTGAATAATGTCAATGTATGTTATAGTGAGTTTCATGAAACTCTCAATGAAATTTTAAATAGCAGCATAAATAATGTACAATTGGTTAAGAAAGTAGATGTAGCTAGATTAAGAACACCTTGGATAACAGAAAGTATACTAAAAAAAATTGATAAAAGAAAGAAATTATATAAAATGTCGAAAAAAAGGCCATATGATACGCACTTTTTACAATATCTACAAATATATTGCTTTAATCTAAAGAATTTAATTGACTCGACCAAGAACCAATATTACTCTGACAAACTTAGAAGTTGTCAAGGAGATATTTCTCAACAGTGGAGAATTATAAATAAATTAACTGATGGCAAAGCAGATAAGACAGTACACAGACTAGAATTGGATGGCGGTTCTATTGTTGTTGAGCAAAGTGTAATAGCAGACAAAGCAAACAAATACTTTGTTATTGTACAATCAGATGTAGATAGTGGCAGTGATAGCCAACTATCGCAGTTAACAAGCAGTTGTAATACTAGAAATTCCTTTTATTTAATCCCTACTACGTTTATGGAAGTGTATAATATTATTAATAACTTAAAAAATAAGAAATCCTCGGGGTATGACAATTTTAGCGTAGATCTAATTAAAAACATAGCATTAGAAATAGCCCCAATCCTCTCGCATATTACTAATTTAAGCTTCTCTACGGGAATTTTTCCCGATAAATTAAAGCTAAGCAAAATTGTACCATTGTTAAAAAAAGAAAATATTTATACTTAAAATAATCTAAGGCCTATAAGTCAATTATCTGTATTCTCTAAGATAATAGAAAAAGCTATGAAAACCAGATTAGTAAATTACCTAAATAGTTACTCATTAATTAGCAATAATAAATTTGGTTTTACAAAGGGCAGATCTACAGAGGACGCCCTAATCAAAGTAACCGACAATATTCTCTCTAATTTAAATAACAACAGCAAAATAACTGGGCTCTTTATTGATTTCAAGAAAGCTTTCGACTTAGTCAATCATAATATTCTGTTCGAAAAGCTGGCAGCTGTGGGAGTAAGGGGTGTGGCCTTGGACTGGTTCCGCAACTATCTAAGTGGCCGTTATCAGTGTGTAAAAGTCGGAAACAGTTCGAGCTCACCTCTTCCGATCGCTATAGGTGTTCCCCAGGGGGCAGTCCTCTCTGCCAATCTGTTCCTTGTGTTTATTAATGATCTCCTTACTCAAAATTTTCGCGGACAAATCAACGCATTTGCTGATGACATCGCCTTATTTTTTCAGGTCAAAATGTTAATACTATTTGGGAAAATATTGATAGAGACTTGATTAAATTAAGACTTTGGTGTAGTATAAATAAAATGGAGATAAACCTAAGTAAGACCAAGTTTGTTAATTTTGATTTAAGAGGTTTTGACTTCCACAGACAGCTACAATATCATACTATTAAATGTAGCGATACTTCAACTAATTGTAACTGTCAAATAATTGAAAAAGTGAATAGTTATAAATATTTGGGAGTTACATTAGATGAAAATTTGACGTGGGAAAAACATATTGTAAACTTACATAAGTCAATTGCCTTTAATATAAGAAAATTCTACTTCTTAAGAAATATATGTGACCAGTCTTTGATGCGTTCACTGTATTTTGCATTAAATCATTCTCGAATTCAATATAGAATAATTTGTTGGGGCAAAGCTTTCAAATACTTAATAGACAAACTAAGAGTTACACAAAACCATTTTATACGAATCATTAAGGCAAAACGAAAATGGGAAAGTTCTTTTCCTATTTATTCTGAATTTAAAATATTACCGATCCAACATCTATATATATTTAAAGTTCTGAGATTTTTCTATATCAGAAGTGGAAATAAAGGCACTAATACTCTTTTTTATAAAACTCGAAATTTACATAAACATTTTTTTAGAATCCCAAAAGTTAACAAAATTATTTTTAGACAGGCTTATGGATACAATGGCTCTAAGTATTTTAACCAGTTACCAAATAATATAAAAATGTGTACCAATTTAAAAGGTTTCTGCAATCAATTGCAACCTTGGCTATTACAAAACGCCGAAATTGATTTTTTGAATTCACTCTTAAGTTAGATAAATATTTTATACCTCTTCATGTCATAAGCTATCATTTTTGTTTCTTAATTTGTGCTGTTTGTTCTTATGAGTGTCACACACAATGAAGGAAATATTAACTTGCATGAAACTGAATATATATAAAAAGTAAGTAGTTGACCTTTGCAAGTAAATTCCATGTATATCTGCAAAATTATTTACGTTTATTGGTCTTAGCCTATCTCAATCTAAATGGTAAATCTTGCATTTAATGTAAAATTGTAAACAATGAATTGGTTAATTTAGCACAGTTGTTTGCAACAGATGTTGCGGATTTTTATTTTGATTTGTGATAAATTGTATTTATAGTAATGCAGGCGTGCTCTAGCTTTATAATATTTTGTAAAAAATACTGAACTCATGTTGGCCATATACTAGTAACAGGCCAACATTATTTCCATTTATTACATGTATTTTATATTTACCTTATTTATATGGAAATAAATCATTTATTCATATTTAAAAAAGAACTGAGTAGTAAACATAAAATAGTATAACAATGCAACAAAACTCAAACAACAAAATTAGAACACACTATGACACTAACGCCTAGAACAAATACGTGACTTTAACCCTCCCCCCTCCTGACCACCACCTCCTGTGCAATTGTTTCATATGACAGACGACAGAGCCGACATCAATATTCTTGTTAGTATATGATAGTAGTGTGATTGTGATTCCCGTAATTGTTATTTGTGCTCGGGACTTGCATCCTATGCAGTGACAACGCCTGGACTGGGACTATAAGCACCTGTTGGGTATATTTGAACAAGCACGCATACAAAAGCAAATTTTATGGAGTTCGCAATAATAGTTTTAGAACTAGTTAAAACTAAATACACATTATTCCCTTCAATATTTAATGGCTGTTGTTGTAGTATGTTCGATGCAAGGATTATTTTTCTACAGGCAAGTAAACTTTTAACTTCAACGGATGTAAGTTAGACCATTGCGGACCGCTGTACTCTGTACAAACTTAATTCCCCAGACAATCTAACTTCCTGTCCTAAATCTACAAATCTTGTTATATTTGAGAAACTAATCGAGATAAATCACGTGACTTTATTTTCATTGCTTTGATCAATTATTTCTATTTTCCACGTTTTCATTCTGTTATAGAAAGTCAGAGACCAAATAATTTGTCAATATGTTTGGCACAGCAAAACAAAACTAAAACTGAATATTTTAACAAATAACTAGTTTGATTTATTTTATTATTATTTCAGTAACGTATTGTGATATAAATATTATTTTACGAATATAACAGTGTCGAACAATTTAAATTTAAATATATAAACACATATTTATATTTCATTTTTAATCAAAATTTTTGAAGATGTATCTATGGTAGGTTTTAAACCTGTCTTTAAAATAAAGTGTTAGACCTGTCTTAATAGTTTTAAATATCGTAGAGTCTCTCTGTAATGCGATAAGATAAGAAGCATACGATTGGAGACCACAGACTTTAACACTTGAGGAATTGAGTTAACTGCAGTCAGATTGATAGTTGAAATAATGACAATTCTGAGTTAAATATCGTAGAGCCTTACTTTAATACGATAAGATAAGAAGCAGACAAGTGACCACGGACTCGTAACACTTGAAGATTTGAGTTAACTGCAGTCTGATTGATAGTTGAAATAATGACACCTCTTAGTTAAAGTTCGGTTTGACGTGGATACTTTCAATTGATATATTTTTAGAAAGGTGAATTCAATGGTAAAAAAGACTAGTATTAAAACAATGTAATAAAACAATGTTTACTTCCACCCACGCGTCTTACCGAAAATGGACGATATGAAAGGGATTTAGATTGTAAGAAAGCCTTTATGTGTTGTTGCTTCTGTCGGCAGGTAACATTCTGTATACTCACTCGTGTTCTACCTCGCGTAACTACAAAGGGTTGAGAACTCGATGAGGCGCTGAAAATATTATTTGCTATTTTAAAGATTTCACTCTCACTATTATAGTATTTAGGGGCTTCAATAATACAAAAATGGCAAATTATTTTCACTAAAAAAATAACAACTATAATAATCCCAATAAATTCAAAAATTAAAATAGGTAATTAAAATAAAATGGTTTTTTTAATTATACGATATATTAAAATAAAACCAACATTTTACATAAAATGCCCGTATCAGTATACATTTAACTAATCCAATTGTTTACGACTAACAATGTTACACGTTACTTTGAGTCACTGTCTATTACATTGGTAAGTGAAATTTTTAGTATACTGCTCTTTATTCGAGTTCATTGTTTGTGCATAAAGTAGTTATATTAAATTGTAGTCACAATTTAACATAGTCACTGTCATAGCCAGTGAGATATTGTTCAACACGAGAATAAGTGATAATGATCACACAAATTACCAACGTTGGAACAGGCAATCGTCACATTTTAAGGTAACTATAAACATATGACGATTTTAATCTGCTTTGTTACTTAAAAGATGTTATATTATTAATGATCTACCGACAGGTTCTGATAGTCTACCATGCTAATCTGTCCGAAATGATTTTATTATTGCATCCCAGTAGAGAGACAGACGGCAACATTTAAAAATTTACAAGCTGAGGCAATGTTCTATTAGTCGTATTTTAGCCTCAGTAGGTTTAAGTCATTTTATTTGTAAACCTTTACAAGTAAATTAATGTTACATTGCCAATTAGAATCTTCAATCGATACCCCATACACAATAGTTACTATATGAGAATTGTGACTCAACCAACATCCGCTGCTCACCACCGTGCTGTCGGTGTCACTCAATACGAAGGCAGGAAGGAATGAGTTCACCACACCTCACGTGACGTCACGAGCTTTGCTGAGTCTACTTGCACAACTGCAAGTGTATTACTCTGTCACATGGTACATTCTAATATAGCAAACTTGCACTTGTTTGTTTACAAACTTATTTATTCTGCAATAATCTCGCTGCATTTATGTTTACGCATAAGATCAATGTACAAATGTCAAAGATCAGCCAAATACCACGGAGAGACGTGCACCAACATAAAACTTGACAGAAATGAAGCTGTGAGTAATATCTATAGGATAGTTCGATCTCAAGATAAAGTGCGGTCAGACATAAAATAAACTTTTTTAGCACCTCATGTGAATGCTTTGCGAACGCTCAGCTAATAAATCCCAATCAATGTTGAAAGCTGACATGTGATGATAAAATTAACCAAACTGGAGGTTAAAGCCTCTGTAACTTCTTAAGTTGTAGAGTATCAAACATTAAAACCAGTAAATTTTGCGGCTGTCCACTATTTCAAGAGTTATTGCTTTGGAATGATGTGATTTATTATACAATTCACCGTATATATTTTTAGAACTTATGCACTGAAAGACTCATTCTGTATCAGCAAAAAAGTTTAAATGTGGAGTTTTTAAACTTATATTTTCTCGTTAATATCCTAATTCATTGACAAATTCGTTTAGAGATATAGTTAAAAATTTGAATAAATCTTGATTTTGACAATTTATCAAGTATATTAAGCGAAAAATCCATCTGCATAAAAAGAGTAGTATATAAAACAGTTTTGGAAGTCACTTCATGGTAGATAATTCTTAACCCGCCTAAACTATCCTTTATTCGACAAGGATAGAGATAATTCAATGATTCATGAAACAGGTACAGTGAACCCACTCGTCATTAGTAAAAAACACAAGGTATAATCTCTACTGTACACCGATGTTAAACTTATTTGTTTATAATGTCCGGACTAGAGCTCGGAGCCCGAGCTCAATACATTGAGTGAGCCACGACTAATTGGTACCCAAGCAATCAAGTTGGAGACCGCCACCGCGCCGATTAATTGCAAAGAGCGTTACAAAACTGACTACACATTAACTCGTTTCATATTGGGTATGTTGTATATTATATACAACATTAAGATAAATCTAACTTTTCATAAGTATAATACAAATTTTTAAATATACACGTTTACATTGTTAATTGTGGAATTAATTTAGATGAAAGGAACATAAACAAAATACATAAAAAATGAACAATTAAAAAATCAATGTTATTATATTTGCATATACTAAGAGTATACTCGAATTTGTATATTTAACAAAAACCCTTAAATAATTATTGCTGTAAAACAACAACAAAACAAATAGACCTAATTCAATAGTAATTATTCATATTTCCTCGTGATAATCACCATAAAACACAATTGCATGCAAAATACACGGGCAACATATTTTATAATATATTTAAAAAACACTACCCCGGAGTCTATAGTGTGTATTGTTAGAACATTTATAGTTGAAAGAAGGTAATGTTTTCGCCCCTAACACTTCTAGCTGCAGACATTATCACTTCCTACACAGTCTTGTGCGCCCACTAACTTGATCATCTTGTATGTCATCTGTTACTACTCAAGCTGGTAGTGTGGGGCAGAGTTTATAGTGACAGGAAGGTGGTGTTTGCCTCCACTAACACCTCTGGCTGCATGCATTAACATTTCCCACACAGTCTTGTCCGCCCACTATCTCTATTATCTTGTATGTCGTCTGTTACTACTTTATTTGGTAGTAGTGTGGGGCAGAGATTGTAGTAACAGGAAGGTGGTGTTTTCCTCCTCTACCATCTCGGGTTGGTAAAATGATCACTCTCACACAGTATTGTCCGCCCACTATCTCGTTTATCTTGTGTATGTCGTCTGTTAATACTCTATCTGGTAGTATGGGGCAGAGTTTATAGTGACAGGAAGGTGGTGTTTTCCTCCTCTAACATCCTCTGGCTGAAGGCATTAACATTTCCCACACAGACTTGTCCGCTCACTATCTCGTTTCGCTTGTATTTCATCTGTTACTTCTGTATCTGGTAGTGTAGGCCAGAGTTTATAGTGACTGGAAGGTAGTGTTTCCTCCTCTAACATCTATGTCTGCTGACATTACCACTTCCCACACAGTCTCTCCCGCCCTCTAGCTAGTGTTTCCTGTATGTCATATGTTACTACTCTATCTAGTAGTGTGGGACAGAGTTTATAGTCACAGAAAGGTAGTGTTTCCTCCTCTAACATCTCGGGATGGTGAAATTACCACTTCCCACACAGTCTCTCCCGCCCTCTAGCTCGTGTGTCTTGTATGTCATCTGTTCCTACTCTAGCTGGTAGTGTGAGACAGTAGTTTACAGTGACAGGAAGGTAGTGTGTCCTCCTCTAACATCTCTGGCTGGAGATTATCACTTCTCACACAGTATTGTCTGCCCACTAGCTCGTGTGTCTTGTATTTCATCTGCTACTACTGTAGCTGATAGTATGGAGTGGTTTATAGTGACAGGAAGGTAGTATTTTTTCCCCTAACATTTCTGGCTATAAATTATCAATTCATAAACAATATTTTCCACCCACTATCTCGAATATCTTGTATGTCATCTGTTACTACTTTAGCTGGTAGTGTGAGACAGTTTATAGTGACAGGAAGGTAGTATTTCCTCCTCTAACATATCTAGTTTTTGACATTATTACTTCCTAGTTTCTTGTAAACTTTGTATTTAGTCGTATTTGTCTTAGTAGTTTTATATTTAATTCTGCCCTTTATCATGGCGTAATTTGGTGGTGGGTTTACATAACGTTTTAAGGTTTTATCCTAACATTTATAATCTCTGACATATATTATTTTAATATCTGTATATATACAATATGTGTATGTACATATTTAATTTGAGGTTATTATTAATCTAAAGAAACGTATGTCGAATGTTCCGGGAACCGTCCTCATTTATCGTGTGCATCAAGATTATCGTTACACAATCTGCTGTACTCTTAAAATTAAGAAAAGCCTTCCTATAATTAGGAACAAAATTTAGTTTCGTAAAAAAATAATTTACACGTTAATTTGTTTACTAACTATGTTCTACTGTATATGTTCTAATACTCAACTAATTAAGTATTCAACGCCAAGTCTGTAGAGTGGGGCATGCCTGCGACGGATGTAAGTGGTTTCCGGATTTTGGAGATGGCAGCCCGGACCGGTCTAGTGGTCTCTAATGTGGGGAGTGCACCCACTTTCAGAAGACCAGGTTACAGACAGACCATCCCCGATGTCACTTTTTCGTCGGAGGGACTCGCAGGAAGAATCACGGACTGGAGGGTGATCGAGGATTATACCGTTTCCGATTATCAGTACATCACCTTAAGTCTTATCGGAAGCAGACTGAGCCGAATCGTACCAACTCGGGCTTCAGGCTGGAATGCTTCTAGGCTCAGTGCTGAATCCTTGTCCTTGGCGATTGACGAGGGCAAGGAGACAATTCTCTCTTTAGCGGGTAGTACCACAAACATTGTTGACGCCACTATGTGTCTCATTGCGCGCGGTTGTGACGCCGCAATGCCACGGAAAAGATCCTTGGGGAGAAACAGACGCTCGGCTTATTGGTGGACGGAGGATATCGCCAATCGACGGAGAGTTTGTTTGAGGCTTAGACGGAAGGTCACCCGGGGAAGAAGGAGGGGGGGTCTGTTTCCCGAAGCTCTAATGCAAGAGTACAGGGATGCCCGTAGAGGTCTCAGGCAGGCGATCACGGTGAGCAAGGCCTCCAGGTGGAAGGAACTCAAGGACGATCTAAACGCCGATCCTTGGGGACTGGGTTACCCAAATCGTCATGTGACGGCTAGGTGTCCAATCTGCTAGCCTTACATGAGCGCAGCCGAACTGGAGGTAATAGTTGATGCTCTGTTTCCGTCTCACCAGATTAGGCCGGAGGAGCATATCGCAGTTCGTCCCGAAGAGGTACCTCCGTTCACTGAACTAGAGCTGAAAAGCGCCATCGCTTCGATGCGCTGTAGGAAGGCTCCCGGGCCCGATGGAATCCCAGTGGAAGTGCTTAGAGTAGTGGCTAGTGGTTCACCGCAGCTGCTGCTTAATATGTATAGCCGCTGCCTGCTGGAAGGCGTGTTCCCTCCTCGTTGGAAGATCCAGCGCCTAGTGTTGGTCAGCAAGGGAAAAGGAGACCCCCACAAGCCCGTCCGCATACAGACCCCTCTGCATGCTGGACACAGCGGGAAAACTCCTCGAGCGTTTGATCAAACCTAGGCTGATCCAGGCTGTTGAAGCGGCTGGAGGACTTTCTGACCGCCAGTTCGGTTTCCGCGCGGGTCGTTCTACGATTGGTGCTGTCGGTGAGGTTGTCAGAGCGTTCGAGTCAGTACAGCAGGGAGACCATCGATACCGCAAACTGGTAGCGCTGGTAACACTGGACGTAAGGAACGCCTTTAACTCGGCCAGTTGGGCTGACATGTTCGGTGCCCTACAGTCCACGTTTTTCATTCCACCGTATCTCTTGAGGCTGCTAAATAACTACCTTAGGGATTGGAAACTGGTCTTTGGAACGTTGGACGGACCTCGTAGTAGGGAAGTGACGGCAGGTGCTGCCCAAGGCTCGATTCTTGGCCCAGACCTGTGGAACATCATGTACGACGGGGTTCTTCGTATGGAGATGCCGCACGACACCTTCCTCGTAGGTTATGCAGATGACATTGCCGTAGTCATAACCGCGAGAGAGTTAGATGAGGCCCAGAGATTACTAAGTCTAGCTCTGAGGCGAATACTCTGTTGGATGGGTGAGCATGGACTGTCTATGGCCACCGAGAAGACAGAGATCGTGCTTCTCACCAGGAGGAGGATAGATCCCGTCGTGCAGCTAAACGTCAACACGGAGCTCATCGATACCAAACGCTGCGTCAAGTATCTAGGAGTGAGAATGGATTCCCGTATGACATTCTGGGATCACATCGCCTGTGCGGCCGAGAAAGCTGAAAAGATTGTGGCCAATCTGAGTAGGCTCATGACCAACGTCGGTGGACCCGCAGAGACTAAGCGCCGAGTCCTCATGTCCGTGACGAACTCGGTTATCCTCTACGGATGCGAGATATGGGCGGATGCCTTGCGGCAGAAGCGTTACAGGAAGAAGGTCGTGGCGGTGCAGAGGAGAGGAGCTCTCCGGATTTCATCTGCCTATCGTACCGTTTCGGAGCCGGCCGTCCTTGTGATTGCGGGGGTAATTCCCATCGATCTTCTTGCTCTTGAGCGAAAGCGTGTATACGATGGGAATGGCACTGTCAGCCGTGCTACTGCCCGTTCGCACACAATGGATGAGTGGCAAACTCGATGGGAGACGGAGAGTCGAGGACGTTGGTCTTTTAGGCTCATAGGTGATCTGAGGGAATGGACCGAAAGAGAGCATGGAGAGGTAGACTTCTACCTTACCCAGCTTATCACTGGGCACGGTTGTTTCGGCTTCTACCTTAACAGAATGGGGAAGATCCCGAGTCCGGAATGCCAGTACGGGGATTCGGATGCGGACGATGCCCTGCACACCTTCTTCAAATGTAGAAGGTGGGAAACGGAGAGAAGGGAGCTGGAGGCAGCTATCGGGCATGTTTCGCCGGAGACTCTTATAGAAGAGATGTTGTCCAGTCCCGAATCGTGGAACGCTGTCGCTGCGTTCTGCAAGAGGGTGCTAAGGCAAAAAAGAAGAGAGCAGCTATAAAGCACCAGAATAGCTCATGCTGGTGGATTTTAGAATGAAGTAATGCCCATTGGGCGAACGATGGCACCCTCTTGAAGTAGTTGCATAGATGCGTTCCCGAGAGGGTTTCCAATGCCTGGACCGGTAGGTTTTTAGTGGGTGAGAGTCCCACACACCAGGGCGAACACCTGTCCCTGACGGTGCATAATGCATTTTCCTATCGTAAAAAAAACTCAACTAAAGGTTAAAAATTAACATGTTTACTTGATTAACTTGTGATATTGGGAATGTATTCTCACATTTGTGAGTTAATACAAGTTTAAATGTATTGATTACTGAATATTATGACTAACAAAGTTGGGAGAAGTGATTTGACCTGACGTTTAACGAGTTATGTTCACCATATAATAGTATATTTCTCGTCAATATAAAACTGCAAGGTTTACAATAGTGAACAACCAATTTCAGGATAAAAGATTCAGCCAGAGTTCAATAAAAGTAGGAACGAATCTCAAACAGCATTATTGCAAGCCAGAGAGTGATGGGACCAGTGTAATGGGAAAAAGCAATTAAGTGCTAGTTGCATTTAGATACTAATGGAACATCTTGCACTAGAGTGCCCTATTAACCCAGATATGCCTGAATTATTTTTTTTTAATTTTTTTTAATTCTACAGTTTTTTTATACTATAAATGTATTCTTCAACACATTTTAACAATAATTGTAAAAAATTTCATCGTCGTTTAGTAAATAATGGGTGGCCTATATATAGGACAGTAGGAAAATATGAGTGAAATGCTAAAATATTCCAAAAATGCTTTTTATTTTTAGAAGGGTTACATTTTACATTGGATATATATGTTTTTATGTACTTAATTCAACTGTGTTTTTAACAAAGATATATAAAACAAGCTTAAATAAAATTTTTAGTAAGTGCATTTGTAGTTTATGGCTTTGTGTGGTAATCAATAAAACATTTAGTATGAAGACCAACATCACACTTTTGGCATCTGGTAGTGCACTTGGCATGGCAATGCCCACATCTCGTTTGCTTTTCCTGAGGAACAACAAGGTGGTCCAATCTGTCAAACCTGGAGTCCACTTTTGATTGTTTCGATGGCCGTCCAGCCTTTGACGCGCACCCTTTACCAAATGTTTCTAGCAGGTTACAGGCAAGTCTGCGTCTGAAAGACAAGTGGTCAAGGTTCCCTCCCGCATGGCGGTGAAGTTGCCAGGCATTTTGTTCTGCACTGTCAATGCAGTCACAGATCAGAGGGAAATACCACTTCTTACCTCTGATTTGGATTCGGTACAGGCTCATATTTTGATCGCACCGGTCCACTCCGCCCATTTTTTTTGTTGTACTGGTGTATGAGGTTTGGTTGAGGGATGAAAGCATGTTTCTTGGCTTTAAGTGAAAAGCGTTTTACCTGATGTATGGGTTGTACACCAACAGCATTTGAAACAACAGTGACAATACTGTTGTCATTCCATCTTGCAATAATTAAATTTTCATCACATACTTTTTCGTATTCAAAAGTTCCCCTTTCTTTCTTTTTCAAATCTTTACTATCAGTCAGTGGGCACTTTGCTATTCTGTTCTCTCTCACCGTACCAATAGCTCTTATATTCTTTTGGGACAGTTTCTCAAACAAAGGTAGACCAGAAAAAAAATTATCAAAATACAAGAAGTACGGGAAATCACCATTCTTCTTCAGAACATCACAGTACTGCAAAAACAACACTGGCACCAAGGCCCAAGTGTTCATACTGAGGGTCCAAGGTGTGGCTGCTCCCTTGGTAGGGGTCTTTCCAAACTACATAGCCATTGGGTGTAGCACCAACCCAAAATTTTGTAACCATAGCGAATAGGTTTGTTTCTGATGAATTGTTTCAAACCATGCCTCCCAAAATATGGGACCATAGACTCATCAACTGAGTGGTGTTCCTCATGTGGTGCGTAATCAAAAAATGTTTTGTTCAATGCATCAAACAATGGACGTACTTTTGCATACTTGTCATCAGCATTGAGGTTGTCATTATCACAAACATGCAAATTTGACATAATAAACTCAAATCTGTCTCTAGAAATTGCATTTACAACTAATTCATTGCGAGTGTCCAAAGCTGTTTCCCAAAACATTCGTCTTCGAGGTAATGGAACATAACCACTCAAACAACAATACTCCTATGGAAACATTTCATTTCATCGACAGTTACATCACCTAAACGGTTATGTAATGCCGCATAACGATTTGTTTTCTCAACTAATAAATCTACAATATCATCATCGAAAATACAGAAAAAACTGTTCCATTGGTGTTAATTTTTGTTGTACTTCCTGTCTATTACTCCAAATAGTATCATCTAGTTTTAGGTCCTCTTTGACCCATTTGTACTGCTTTTTAGTGAATGGCTTACTAACCTTTTTTGCTGGTTTCTCTTCAGTGAAATTCTGAATTCGTCTTACTTTTTTATTTGGTGGCTGTGCTATGTCCATCTTCGCTGAACTAGAGGGTAAGGTTGGTTGTGATAAAGAAGGATCCTCTTCATCTTTGTTGACACTCAGTTCAAATTCTTGGGAAACTTCAGCCGGGGCCAATAGTTGGTTTCCTGGAAGATGATGGATTTGAAGTCATGTCCTCATCCCCAGAATCCTCATCAGTGACATCATCATTTGCATTGATTGGTGGCTGAATATATACGCCAATTTCTTCATCAGGTGGCACTTGGATCTCTTCATCTTCTAGCATCGTCAAAATTTCATGAAGGTTCAAGTTCCTAAAAAATTCAAAGTACGATAAATAACAAGGTTTTTTCAGAATTTTTTATAAAATAACTGTAAAAAATTGTATTGATGCTTAAAACAAAAAGTTTAACCCAATTACTAAGTCACGACTTGAAATACAAGGGTCGAAACTCATTTGAGAGTGGGAAGCATTATTGTTGTACATATGCCTACTGGACTACATGTAGGACGGGCCAATTCCAAACATAACCTATAAACGGTCTGAATTTAGAACGGTCACATTTTCAAGATAAAATGTAATAACTAGTTAGTCAGTTATTAGGAAATGTACTTAAATAGGTTTAAAACTACGAAATAATAGTATTGTACTTACTTTTCGCACATGGCGCAGAGCTCATGAAGTTGATTGGAAATCCTAAATTTGTAAACTAGTCTAAAGAAACAAACTAGTTGAAGCATTCACTTGATTGTTGCTCAGATGCATTCAGTAGCTCTTACTGAAGACAGCAACCACCCTGCCACCTGTTGGAAAAAGCTGAAACTACTTCAGAAGTAAGCTTTATGGAGAACACTACAAGTGTCCTAAATATAGGTCACTAGGCATATCTGGGTTAAGTGCACGTTCTGTGTGTCATTTAAATTTCAAGTCATATAATTTAAACTATTTTTAATGACTGCATTTTTTATCAAACTATGAAAAATAGTTAATAAAACATCAAACTATTTTTTTTTATACGAGCACTATTATTTATTTTTATACCATTGTAAAATATTGCTAAATATTTTAAATATACTATTGTAATTATAAATGATTATAGTAACTATTTTTAAAATACTTTCCAATCTTGCACTTGCAATACAAGTAAGTTAAAACTTTCTAATCATTTCATATATATTTACAAGTTTTTTCCCGAAATATTTTTTCACTCTATTCTTAAGTTAAAAGTCCAAGACCAGTGACGTAGCCGCATGGTCAGAACGTGGCGGAGACTTGGTGATGAAGCCGTTCCTACATAGTTACTCTTTACATTTCAAACGCATTTGAATTAAACTGAAATCGGCAAAAATATCGTATCTTACCCAAGGGTATTAAGAGAATGTGAATGAAAAACAATAGAATAAAATGTAAGGAAAACAAACTTAAAACTCCAAAGAATGTATTAATTTCAATCGAAGTAGTGGTTTTATTGAACAACCAGAAAGACAAATAAAACAATTTAGTGCCGCTGTAGTCTCGGAATGGAATTACCATATACATCAGTTATATCCATGAGTTCTTTCAAAATAACGTCAATGGACTTTTATTGAAACATATCTTAATATTAGGAGTGATACTTTCGAGGGCTAGGAGGCACAGCTCCTCACTCAGAACTAGTGTACGTTCCAACGAATGAAAACTTTGAAATATAGTTTTCATCCTATTTACATCCGAAAATAAATTTTGACATTTCTTATTTTTGTACAATGTGTAATGAAGGACTGTAAAGATGTAACAAAACCGAAATTTGTTTATCAAACTAACATTTTTAATTAACATTTTAATTTACAATACTGATTTTACTTGTTTTGGAAGCATATTAATTTATTATAAGCATTTAACTGTTAAAAAATTACAGGAATTGAGACACATTAGTTTAGAATTAATGCGTTCTGAAAAATACAAAAAGCATAATGAGTTTCCTAAGTTGAAGATATTGTCACGTACTGTGTGATCAAGTTATTTCTACTATAACTCACCCTGTTAGTCCTTGGGGCTGCTCCATACACTCTGCTTGGCCGTGACGAGGTTACTACAAATAACTACTCACTCTTCTTAAAACAACATCATTTATTCATCACATTCTATCACCTAAACCTATCTAACCGTCCGTAGCATCGCCGCCGCTCGTGCCGCGCCACCGCACGTCCCCGGTCTGCTCTCACCACACGCAATGTCTCTACCCATAGACGACACCTCCTCGACTGAACAACATCAGGTGTTCCGTGTTGACCTCTCCCTCTCCACATCAGACGGCGGGAAAAGGGCCCCGTCGTCACACTCCCCCCTTCTTAAAGGGAAGCTACGGTTATGAATCTCTGCTTAGGCATCCCCATCGGGTCTCAGAGTAGCTGCACCAGGAAACGCCATCCTGGAGTCGGCCTTGACGTGACTGCGCCTCCTTCCGTTCCTCACATTCCTCTTATGAGCTCGTCACTGTTTTCACCTCTAAGGTCTAGTGTTTTAATGTTCAGTTGATGGTAACCGTAGCTTCACTGCTGGGCACAGCATTATGTCCATGACACGTCTCCTTTGGCGTGTGACCCAAAAAGTATTAGTCCTCTTCTTAAATTTCTAACGCACATTCTTCACACTGGAATGTTCACAGTTCTAAGCTTCCCAGTTCAGTATGGGACGCGAACGAACGGGAGGACGAATGCCACGAACGATTTCCCTATCTAAGTACATCAAAAGGACTTACAATATTTTGTTTTCCCCTTCTAATTTGTTTCACCTGGATATTATTACCTAAATTTAAAAGGAGTTAAGACACACACAAATATGAATATCGCTCAAATTTAAAACATCCAAAATTTAAATAATAGCCGTGGGGAATCTGTTATAGAGCCTACGCTAACCTAACTAAAAATGTAAAAGTTACCAATAAAACATCCCTTACATATCATTATTTGTCATATAAATATACAAGTTTGCGGAGTACAACACCTTTTTTTTTTTTTTTTTTTTTTTTTTTTTTTTTTTTTTTTTTTTTTTTTTTTTTTTTTTTTTTTTTATTATTACTTCTAAAATATAAATTGCTTATTACATATTTACTTCAAATTAGAAAATTACAACTACTAAAACTAAGGGAATCTCAATTTATTACTAACACTCTCTATTTTTCCCAAATAATTTAATTACATATGTGTCCGGGATTTGATACCATTTGGATCGGTTTATACCTACTTAAGTAATCTCCATGCAATGGAGTACAAAGTTTTTGAGCTGGAACAGTGCACCTCCAGATGGCTACGTGATATAAGTAGCTGTGGTCAGCAGAGGCCTTCCGGCGCAGTGGCCTGACCCTCGGGGTCAGCGGCCTGCGACCTTGTTGCAAGCGTGTTCCAACTACTAGAGCTCTTCTAATCTTATGTTACTTGTTTAAGACGAAATTATCCCTACTAACTAGACAAATCATCAACAAATAAAGCATTCACATTTGTTCTCATTTTTTTTTATCACTAATTCTATATAACAAATATATGACAATTATACAAATATTTATTACCCAAATCATGTATTACCCACTAATATTTTAACATACATTTTAATCAAAGTAAGCCCATGGCACCTTATTACTTAAACTACATTTATCAATTCTACAAATAAACTAATTATCTTTTTATATACACAATTGATTTAGTCAGGGATACCGTACCTTATCTAAAATACCTCGATATAGTTAAAGGTTAACATTTAAAACATGAACATAACAACCTGACATTTATGCAAATCAGAAAATGAAGTGGTATATTACACATTTAATAATCATTATCTAAACTAAACATTCTTTACATCTTAATAGTTGTTACATGTTATTATATAAAATACCAACTGTGTTAGTTACTATGGTACATCATTTTATAATGGTCATTATTCTATTATCATTAAACACGGTTTTCAAGGGGCCCCATTTCTTAGCGAATGTGAAATACACTTTTAAACTCTTACTCAGCCCTTACTTTAGTTTAAATAGGTATACACTATTGATATACCCCTACTCTAACATTTTCATATTGTATTGTTACATAAACAACCAACATTATTTCACTTGTAACATTATACTAACATTAATCATTCTACCTATTAATTCTTGATAACATTCATATTTTATAACATATCATTCTTTCACTCATTTGCTCATTTGGTGGCCACCACTCATTCATCATTCATACCGCAGTCATACGACACAGGTTCAATGTCATCTCAGTGACCTGACCGTGACCCTGCACCAGATCAGCTGCTGCGCACCCGGTCCGGGCACCGCCCGTCTCGTGTCCCTGTAACTATCTTATTAGACACACCTTATCCTAGGCAACTTCACGGTTATAATTGGCATAGATTTATCTCACACTTATCATTACATGATTTTAACAAAACATTAAAATATTATATTACGTCTGAAGTACAAAACGTCATTCACTGTACCTAATTATATTAGTACATCGCTGTAGTATATCTAATTATGCAACAAAACCTTATATCATATTAATGTTTTTACTCTGGATGATCATTACAGAGAAATGAAACTCCCTTTTGTTTATTATAAGAAATTTCATCAACAATCAATCACTTTGTAACATAAACTTTCCATAGTTTCCTCATTATGTATCCAATTAAACACGGTGGTTACTTATCACTCGGACTGTTCATATCCCACCATTCCAAGGTAATTCGCAGCTCTCCGCCCATCTATCTCGGCTAGCGGCATGCTTCGGGGTAAGCCATCATTGTCCTGGATCTCCCGATGTCCCTTCATAGACACTTCCTCTTTGCTCTGCTTATTCCTCCATCGACAGCACCATCTCACAAGTACCCAGCACAAAATAAAAAACAAGAATTAACAAAGTAATGTATACAGCTTCCCTATAGGTTTTCTCTGTAACAAATATCTCTATAGGTTCTCCTCTAACTATATTTAAATTATACAAACCCACAAAGTGTGGATTTCTCACAACAATAATCGTTACCAGTGAAAAATATACAGCATGAATTACAGTATACACAATTGGCCAAATCCCTTCGTTGTGGCCTGTTACTATCAGCGGTGGCTTGGTTTCCCACCTGTGTCCTAGCGTACGTCATGTTCCAATGGGGCACCTCAGTTGGCCAACTCTCGTCCAAACACTCGTCGAGGGTGGTAAAAGTACTGGAGGAATACGTGTTTCTGGAAGAAAGAAACCTTCAAAGTTTTCAATTTGGACCAAAGAGCAGGAACTATATGGACTATTTCTGAAACAGATATTTTCTTATAACAAGGGTAGTTTTCAAAAACAATTACTTCTTCATTTAACATTAATTTACAATCACAAGCGACCTTAATTTGGAGAGCACCGGGTCGTCTATCTTCCGGAATATTTAAGGTTAAATTCGACCCATGACGACATTCCAACTTTAACTGCCCTGAAACGTGTGTAAGTACAAACATCTCCTCTCCTAATCTGTTCACTATCGGCGCTCTGCCCTTCGCACACGAAAAAGGCACAAACTTTACTGAGTTCCTGTATCGTCGCTCCTCTAAACATAGCTCTGGGACATAGCGAACCCGAGACAGCATCTCCGGCATTCCTAGGAATAAAACATAGAGAATTTATGTACGGCTGACAATCATGAGTTGCTGAGCCTTGTATCGACATCAAACGCTCGTTGTCGGCTGCCAGATAGGTCACATCATGATGAATATTACAAGTAGAATTTTTCCATGCAAAAGGTACAGCCATTAATTCAAACAGTTTCCAGCGCGCTCCCCGCTTTTTAATGGGCACCTTTACATTTACAATTATTGTTGAACCTGAAATCATACAGTCAGCTATTTCTAATTTTAAATATTTTGTCACTTCCTCCGGAGCAATTACTAACTCGTAATTGTCGTCCTTGATTGAGGCCGCTAATTTCAGAAGATCTCCTTGAAATTTTGACAAAGAAATAATCGAGTTCGGAATCTTTTGTTCTCTGCATTGACTTAAAATTTCCAATCTGGTAACTAGTTGTAACACTTGCAACTGCCGAATAGAGTGTAATGCGTTGAGCTGTAAACAGACTGTATGTTTTATGATTATTCTTTTGATCAGCGACATACACCTTGGTTCTAAATCGATCAATCATCTTTGTTATGTTAACTCCCACACCTATTACTTGAGAAAAATGTGCGACTGACTTCCTGACTGTAAGAATTCATATTAATTGTTAGATTATCCATTTCTGCATACGCCTCTTGAAGTTCATTGTGAAGTTCCTGCTCAAATACATTCATTCTCTCTTGATTAGCATACAAAGGTCGTAGCTGCTTCTTGGTTATAACTCCACAACACCAATGAGCAAAATTACCTATAAAATGAAGACTGCGCTTATCACGTTTCGACCCTGAAAATAATTCAAAATTATCAGCTGTCTCACTCAAACTTCTGTTCAGCCATGTGGACTCGTGCTCCAATCTCCTTATTAACCACTGCGGCCCAAGAAAATAACATACATTCTGGATCATTCATAACACCATTACAAAATCCTACTCCTTTGGGACGACTTAAATAAGCTATGTCTACTCCTGGCCACGCTGTCTTGTAAACCAACGGGACGGACGCTTCATATATCTCTGCCGACTTTATCTCTTTCCAGTAGACACCTGTAACAACTGATATTGGAGTTTGGCCATCCTGACTCGCCTCTACAAAATAAAACATTACCAAAAATTACAATGATCATACTAACAAGTGTCATTACCTTCGGTAGCGTATCCATAGTTCTCTGTCACGTGGCACACTGTTACTTTAGTCACAACAAATTAAACTAACAATCAAGTTTTAACACATTTATCTAATATTTAGCACACCTAAATTATCAACTTATAAATATAACGCTGGTTAACTAAAACTTCAAGAAATATTAACGTATACAGGACACCAGTTAGTTTTTAACCGCTCGAGCGTCGTGAGCTCACTGTCTAGCACACTAGTGTCCGATTTTGGACCTTGCCCTGCCTATCTTGCATTGTCTCACAGTGCAATGATCACATTATCGCTTAGCTGGGCAGTTTTACTCGTAGCCAAACACAAATATTACACTGGCAAGCACAAAATAGTCCTCTTTTTTTTTATAATGAATATACAGACGGTCTAAAGTTATTGTCTTGCACAGGATAGGTTATATAAGTTACACGCTACCCTATCCTAAATTTGTTTTAACACTAATTTATACACTAATTACATTCATAAAAGAACATGCATCATCCTTTCATTTTATCTCTAGTTTCTTGGATAAAAACGTTTTAGTCGACTCACGTGAACTTGTGTCAAAATAACACCGGTTCCCTTTCTTGATTTCTATTTCATAGTTCACTTCGGAAAGCCTGGATATCACCTTATACGGGCCGTTCCACCTATGTAGTAACTTGGTAGTCCTTCCCTTCTTGCGAGCTGGTGTCCATATCATGACTAGATCATCGGGTTCATACTCTACGAAACGGTGCTTCTGGTCGTACCGATCCTTCTGTTTCTGTTGACTTCTTTCCACTATTTTTTATTACATCTCTGCGACACTGGTGAACTCTTTGCAGAACTTCCTCCGCCTTCACGTCACTACTTACATTTTTGCGTAGAGTTACATCAACAGGTAGTCGAGCTTCCATTCCAAAAAGCATATAGTAAGGACTATGTTTTATGGTTTCCTGACGACTTGTGTTGTAGCTGAAACATGTGAGATTTACGTAAAGATCCCAGTCTCTCTGATTAGACCCTGTATAATAAGATAACATCTGAGCCAGTGTGCCGTTGAAATGTTTCTACTAAGCCATTGCACGCTGGATGATAAGCTGTTGTGAATAACGTGCGGATTCCCAGTCCGTTTAAAATTTCACACACTAAGTTCGACCTAAAATTCTTTCCTCTGTCAGTAAGGATCTCGTTCAGACATCCAAACCCTACAAATGATTTTGGTTGATCACAAATTTCGCGGTCTCTTCTGCAGTAGCTGAGGGGGTCGCTTTTGATTCAGCCCACTTTGTCGCATAATCCATCGCTACTATGATGTACTTATTTCCGTTGTCTGTCTTTGTAAACGGGACCCAATACATCTATCCCCAATTCTTTCAAAAGGATACCCCACCGGAATGGGTTGTAACATCCCTGCTGGAGATAATTTTGGTGTCTTTCGAGTTTGACAGTGTAAGCACGTTTTGACGTACTTCTCAGTATCCTTTATCATGTTCGGCCAATAGAACCGGCACTTCAATTTATGAAACGTCTTGGTGAAACCCAGATGTCCACCTGCCAAAGGGCTGTCATGACATTCATACAAAATTTCACTTCTGATGCTTTCAGGTACTACTAGCAGTTTCTTTTTCTCCAATATGAGCAACATTACGTCTGTATAGCACTCCATCTTCCAGCATAAAACTCCTTGCCATTCTTCTTTCTGTCGCTGTAGACTCTTCTGGTTTTAACATTGTGTCCTTGATTCTTCTGCACTCCTCGTCCTCATCCTGTAATTTGGGTAGATCTGTCCAATTCAGCGCTAACATGGGTATTTCATTGGTCTTGTCTTCGTCTTCTGGCTTACAGTCCTCACAAGCATTCCTTGAAAGTGTGTCAGGAACTACATGTAGGCGTCCTTGTTTGTGCCTTATTTCATAGTCAAACTCCATGAGCTTCAGGGCCCATCTTGCCAGTCTTCCTGATGAGTCCCGGTTCTTGTGTAACCAGCACAAAGCATGGTGATCTACTACTATTGTAAAATTGCGCCCCCATAGAAACTGCCTAAAATGTTGTGTTGCCCACACAACACCAATACACTCTTTTTCAGTGACCGTATATTTTTTCTCTGCTTCTGATAGCCTCCTAGATGCGTATGCTACAGGTAACGCATCCCCCTTTTCCTTTTGCATGATCACAGCACCTACTCCAATGCCGCTAGCGTCAGTGTGTAACTCAACAGGCAGTTTGGGATCGAAGTGTCGTAAGATCGGAGCTGTTGTTAGCTTCTCCTTTAGGGTTTGGAATGCTTCTTGTTGCTCTGTACCCCATATGAATGACTTATTCTTCTTGGTCAATTCAATTAAAGGTCTGGCTATCTTTGAGTAGTCAGGTACAAATTTACGGTAGTAGTTGGCAAGCCCCAGAAATGACCTGAGAGCCCTCAATCTTCTAGGTGGTTCAAAATTCAGTATGTCTTTTATTTTTCCAGCATCGGGACTTACTCCTTTAGCACTGACTGTATGTCCTAGTACCTTAACTTCCTGATACCCAAAGGTACACTTAGAAGGATTTAGTGTCATAGAGGCTTCCCTAAGCCTTTGGAGAACCTTTCTCAAATTTTCTATCAACTCCTTGAATGTTGGAGCCATAACTAATATATCGTCTAGATATAAAAGGCATGTACCCCATTTTAATCCTGCCAACACCTTGTCCATGCAGTTTTGAAAGGCTGCGGGACTTGTTTTGAGCCCAAATGGAGTAACTTCGTACTCCCATAAACCATCTGGGGTAAACAAAAGCTGTTATGTGCCTGTCCTTTTCTCTTATGGGCAGCTGCCAAAACCCAGACGTTAAGTCTAGCGTTACAAACCATTGAACAACCATTTAAGTATGTTAGAATATCATCTATCAGTGGAAGAGGGTGTTGTATAGGATTCAGCTGGTCGTTCACTCGACGATAGTCAACACAAAATCTCCACTCTCCATTTTTCTTTTTTACCAAGACAACAGGTGATGCAAAAGCGCTTGTACTAGGACGTATTATGTTCTTGCTCAGCATCTCCTCAACTTGATCTCTCAGTATCTCCCTTTCTCTATGGGAGACTCGGTAGGGTGGTTGATGCACTGGAGTTCTGTTAGTAAGCTCTATCTTGTGCTCGCTTACGGTTGTTCTTCCAATTTGAGAGGGATCCCAGGAGAATCTGTCACTGTAGTCCGCCAACAGATCTAGCATAGTTTTCCTTTCTTCGGATGTCATCTGAGGGTTAAGATTCAACTTCTTTTCTTCAATACAACCCTCATCACCTCCACTCACAATATTCATTGCAATAGATTTATTTTCAATTGGAATTTCTTCAGCTTCATACACTTCTGCCAATAATTCTCCCTTGTTTATTCTTTTCACTTCTTCTGAAACATTTGATACCATGACGGCTTCTAGTGGCAATGATGTGGTGAGGCAGGGTGGTACTAAAATGGAAGTCTCCTTATACAGCCGGTAGTTTGGTTCCATAATGCCTGTGTATGGTAAAGCACCTTCAAATTTGATTTTCAGCAGCTTTCGGCCTCTTGCGGGAATTTTCAGTAGTGGTCGGCACTCACAACTTTTACGCTACATTCTTCAAGATCCTCAAACTGGATCTGGTTTAGCCAGGTTGCATCTGGGGGTGGTCTCTGATACTTCGCATCCTTTTCTCGACAGGAAAATGGAGCAGATATAGTTCTTCCACTTACGTTGGTTAACCTCACCATTCTTTCGGCATAGCTTATGGTTGTTTTAAACTTAAGATGAAAATCATTTCCTAGAATGCAGCAACCTCCTAGTCCTCTGGCTACAAATACAGAAAATCTAAAGACGCATCTGCCGATTTCTATAGTTATGTCCGTTCTTCCAGTGATACATACAGGTTCATCTGTGGCCGTCTTCATATTTACTCCCTCTACTGGTTGGACTCTAGCACGGTGACTCACAAGATTTTTCGTCCATACAACTGACACATGCGCCGGTGTCAAATATAACTGGTCTTTCGTGTTGATCGACGAGGGCGTGAACTTCAAGAACCCCTAGAGTTCTAATCGATCCTGGATTGCTTGACACCCCTTGATGCCACGTAGCGGGTTTCTTCCGTTCTTCTGTCTGATAACGCTGATGAAAACCACCCTGAATCCATCTACTCCTCGGGGATCCGCTATATTGTCTCCATGTGTCTCTCCACTCTTCCTGTTCATGAGTTTTCACATAATGTGGCTATCCTGCTACTTGGGATTTCACTTTCATTTGGGGAGTTTCTATTAGTAGGAACGCTAACTCCCTCCTCTAGCGTCCCCCTCTGTCGTTTCCCTGTCCTCTACCTAGATTTGATCTGCAGTTTATAGCAAAGTGTCCCACACGGTTACATTTTGTAACAAATCACTCTACCGTCTGCTGTTCGTCCACGATTTGAACCCCGAAATGAACCACGACCCCTTTGGTTTTGGACCTCCATAGTAGCCTACATCCCTCCGTTGAGTAGTGTGTTTCTCCTCATTTTTCCTTTGTTCCATAAGACTCATACTAAACTTAGCGAATTCACTCATTAGGTTTTCAATTTTGTTCTCTAACGAGCTACTACTTGGTTGTGACGCATGGGGTACGGTTATCGGTCCCGCTTGAGTTGGTCGACCCTTTGGCCCGCTATAAATCTTGCAGTTTGTACTTTTCTTACGTTGGCAAAAACATTTTCCAAAGTTTCGTTGTTCATCATCATCACTTTTTCAAGTAATGATGGTTTCAAGCCCCTTAGAAACATGCTTGATTTTGCTTCTTTCAGCCATATTGGGGTCTAATTTGTTACACAGATTTAGTACATCCTGGATATAGGCCTCAACCTGCTCGTCCTCTCCTTGCATCCTAAGTCTTAGTTTAAAATTCCAATTGCTCCTCCCAAGCAATTGACTGGAATGCTTCTTTCATCTTTCGCTTTACAATATCCCAAGTCAAGTTATTTTCTTCTGCCTGTTCTAAATTTTCATACCACTTTAGGGCTGCCCCCTCCAGATAACAAGGGATAACCACTAACTTCTTTGCTTCGTCCCAACCGTTAGCTCTCGCTACTCTCTCATAGGCTTGCAAATACTCCTCTACATTCTCTTCTGGGCTACCACGAAACTTTGGGGGAGTAATAATAGGTCCTCTAGCTTCAGCCATGGCTACTACTCTATTTCTTAATGGCTCTATTTCTTCACTACTCTCTTGCACCGACCGATACTCTTGCTCGTTTACCCTCAACTCTTCGAAGCTGTCGTCTAAAGATTCCTCAAGAAGAGGGCTTAATTCAGTCTTCTGAGCTAAGTTTTCAAACTCAGAAACTGGGGAACTACTCTGCGACTGTGAATCCTGCCTGCTTCTACTCCTCGTCACTACACTAAAGTGAACTGGGGTCCCGTTCATAAGCAGTAAGTAAAGTATATCTCTCACTAGCTACAAACTATTACCGTTCACTGTCACACTTATAACTAATAAGACACAATAATAATAATCCACAACAGTATTTTTCTCACAGTTCACTGATCACATTATCTAAAACAATTAGAACCTTGCTAAAACACTAATAAATTTTTACAATAACATCCAAATTCATACTAAACTATAATCCCGTCACATTAATCACGTACAAATAATTAGTATACAATCACTGATTATTGCAGCAATCTATTTAAATAATCACTTCATTACTATAATATATTCACTTCACACTTCACACGTCCCTTAGATCTTCTTTCACCAACATTACATCAGACCAACAATCCAACATTTCTTCTCCAAATTGTTTAGCTTCAAATATGGAAAAATTAAACCGGCGGCTTACGACAGACAGAAATATCAATTGAATGCTTTTTATAAAATAACAAATACTGAACTAGGTATTAAATAATAACTAAAACATACTTAAATTAGCATCACTTACGGGTTACCACTTGCTATTATACTAATTTCCAGAATACTCAACAAAAGGACTCAAATTATTATTATTATTTTTTTTTTCACTTAAAATCTTACTACAATTTTTCAAAGTCAAGTCCGTCTCAGGCTATCACGCCTCAGGACTACCCGGCGCCTCCACCAAAATTTGTCACGTACTGTGTGATCAAGTTATTTCTACTATAACTCACCCTGTTAGTCCTTGGGGCTGCTCCATACACTCTGCTTGGCCGTGACGAGGTACGTAACAAATAACTACTCACTCTTCTTAAAAACAACATCATTTATTCATCACATTCTATCACCTAAACCTATCTAACCGTCCGTAGCATCGCCGCCGCTCGTGCCGCGCCACCGCACGTCCCCGGTCTGCTCTCACCACACGCAATGTCTCTACCCATAGACGACACCTCCTCGACTGAACAACATCAGGTGTTCCGTGTTGACCTCTCCCTCTCCACATCAGACGGCGGGAAAAGGGCCCCGTCGTCACAATATGCGTCTATATTGTGCGATTAGGAACTTGATAAGCTGACAACAACAAAATAATGTCGGCACCTCCAATCTATACGATCTTAAAGCCGAGCTTTCCATAAAACGTGTTGAGGAACCGAGACTGGATTTATCAGATCGAATCTAGTGATGTGTTTAAGGAGATAAGGGACACAATAGACAAAATTGAATGAATTGTGATCATGATTAGAAAACTCATGTGGTTCAATGCCACCTCTGAGAAAGTTATCAAACACAAATTTGCTCTAAGGATAATGATATGATAATAATAAATGACACTTAATTCATCTATGAATTGGGTTTAATTAATCCTGTGCCAATTCTGTAAATCTTTTCAATTTTTCGTTCGTTACGAGTTATGATAGAAATGTGTATAACCGGTGAGTCATATGATGTTATTTATTTATTTGTATTTGAATTGATTTATTTTGTAATGTAATACTTTAAACTATAATTTTGTAGCTGTATAAGTAGTAGTAAATTGTAGGTTCTAGGACAGAATGTTATCTCTCTGCGGGGGGTCCTTATCAGTGATAACCTCTGACCTTTTCCGCATTCCAATGATAAACACGCGCTAGATAACCCGGACCCCAATTAAAAATCAATTAGATAAGGCTTATCAAAGATAACCTTCGACTTTTTCCGGTTTGGCACGCGCCAGATAACCTTGAGCTCAATTAAAAAGCATTTTGATACGTCTTATCGGAGATTAGCACGCGTCACTATTGTTTACGTTTCGTATCGCGGTCTACTGACCTCAGGTTCACGGACGTTACTGACGTCAGTGATGTTATTGTTTACACTTGTCAACAAGAAGAAAATTTTGTGTGAGATGCTTGGGTACGATTATTTAATGTTATAATAGAAAAAAACTGGAGAAATTCGACCTGTTCAGAGTGGATTCGTATCGTCTACCAAGTGGACTTTCGGAGATTCTAAATGGTACAAGGCTTAAAACATTTCAAACCACTTCACGTAATAGCAGTGAACAAACTCAGAACTCTCAAGTTTCATCTAGTGAGGAAAATACTCGCGTTGTGATTCAATATCATTATTATTATTATGAACGCGTGGGTAACGATCCGTTTGTATAAAAAACAAAGAGTTTGTGGATACTCGATTCATGAACATTGATGATATCACTTTTAATGAACTGAGATATTGTCAGTACCCAAATCTAATATACTAGACATTGAGTTTGAAGTGAAAGCAACGACAGTTAACGATCATGTGCCTCCTAATCCTCTAGATGAGGGGTATAGAAATGTGTGCTTAAAAACTTTAAATATGAATATACCAAACAGCAATTACAAGCGCGTGAACGGTATCTCGTTAAAGATTTTTCAGAATTTACTGTTTTTGTTGTGCAATTCGATTGTGTTCGTAGTTAGGCTATGACTCATTGTCGATAATAATGTGCTTATTAATCATATTTAGTTGTTATAAATGGAAAACTTCACAATGGTATTTATTATTATAATTTGCTCCATCATGGTGATATTAAGTGCAACATACGCACTCTTCCTTCATGTTGTTTGTGTTGTTTATAGTCAACATAATTTTACATCTCAACATTGGATTAATGGGAGCACACATATAGCTCACGCAATACCAAACAAAACAAAAATAAATTTATACTATTCGCCACAATCATCTAAACAACCGTTACTAAGCTTGAATTATTTAAATATTACACATGAGAAAAGTGGTGAAATTTCATAAAGATGAACCCACTGGAGCAACACTTTCGTTTGAAGATGACAGTGAATACGATTTAAATGATTTATATGGTGGAGAAGGAATGAACTCCTCTGAAGAGATCCTAACATCAGAAGACAATTACACTTATTACAATTCGAATTCGGAAAATAATTGTTGTCAAACAATTTGATGAATGTTTCGAAATTAATGAATCTTTTAAAAAAGACATTGAAGACTATATTACGAGGATACAACAGTTAAATGGTGTAATTATAAGGTTGAACGCGACGATACATGTATTAGAGCATGATGCTGGAGTAAGGAATAGAGATTTGTATGAATTAAAATCCGGAAGATCAAGATGTAAATACTATCGAAAGAGAAATATGAATAGACATCATCGCAATGGTTGAACATGAAACTATGCATTATATCTTATCAGAAACCTTTGAACCACATATTATGACGTAATTTTAAAATATAGATATTTATATCGTGTTTTGTATTTCTTGCATATCATTCTGTGACCTGGCTCTGAATTGAACGGATAAAAATGGAGTTTATTATAGATTTTCAAGGTTTTAAAAATGTTTCCAACGAGTTTATAGTGAAAGAACTAGCTCTTATATCTACAGATGCACAAGTATATGAACTTCATCTGTTTCAACCGCCATGTGATTTTGATGAACTTCCTCATAAACTTCAAAAACAAGTAATTTGGTTAGAAAGAAAATATCATGGACTGTTTTGGGGATCAGGTTGTAGAGAATACAATGAACTGAAGGATATATTTAAAAATTTGAATTTAAATGGTAACGTTTACGTGAAAGGAAATGAAAAACAGAAGTTTATCACTAATTTACTATCAGATTTTGATGTAAATGTTGTGAATTTAGAAGATCTCGGTTGTCCTTGTTTAGCAACTTTAAGATCTTATTTCTTCCAGCCATCCTTGATGAAACAATGTAATTTTAATCATACCTTTCACAACTGTGCTTATGTTAATGTTCATGTTTTGTTAAATTGGTTGAAAAACCAAAAATTGGTGGAGGAAAGAGTTGAAAAAGTAAATTTGGCTATTAAAGAGTGTTACTATAAAGGATACAAGAATATGACAGTGGAACTAGTCAAGTGTCTTCCAAAAGAGTTTATTGTAAACCACTCTGAGGACGTGGAAAACGTGTATGATAAGCTTCCGGATAAAATGAAATATGATGTGGATATTTTATTAAGTATGAAGTGTACGGAACATTATCCAGATAATACAAATACTCCGAAGAGAAGGCATTGCAATTATTGTCTAACCAAGAAGGTTGCATCATCATCATCTGTACAAAGTTCATAGATAAATGAACTCTATTGTGAAATAATTGACAGTATTGGCTTGCCAGTCTAATTGTAAACAACGATGACAGAAAACGGCTACGATGAGTGCTGCAGAATGTTCAATTTCAGTAAAAAGGATTTAATAACGTCAGGATTTTACCGATCAAAATGTTTTGAATATATTGTTTGCTGTGGATGCGGGTGGCAGTCAGATAACTCAAGTCTCACCATAAGACATGTAAATTTTATACATAAAATCAACAATCCTGACTGTGAAATGAGCAAGTTTATAAAAGAAGATTATAGTAATTATGATAAATATAAGAAATCTGTTTTGGAAACAGAAGAAATGATGAGAGAAACTTTCATGCGTTGGCCTAAATCTTACCCTTCTGTGGAGAAAATGGTACAAACAGGATTATTCTACACTGGAGATGGTGATGCAACTACGTGTATCAGCTGTGGCGTTACACTGGATCACTGGTCACTTCAAGATGATCCGCAAGAAGAACACAGGAAAGGTTCACCATTTTGTAAACTTGTTACATACGTGTAAAATAAATAGTATTTATGTGTAATATATTTCGTTATTATTTTCACTTTTGTTATACACCTCATGATGAATACATTAAGCGTAAGAGCAGGTATAGCAAGAGAATTGCACAAACAAGCACGTAGGAATTTTCATACTCGTCATGTTGAACTTAAGGGTATTAATGATCTGTATCAAGCTGATTTGGTGGAAATGATTCCATTTCAAAAACAAAATAAGGGTTTTTAAATATATAATGACAATCATTAATTGTTTCAGTAAATTTGCGATTGCTATACCGTTGAAGTCTAAAATGGGAATTGAAATTGAGAAAGCTCTAAAACCAATATTATTAAAATATCCTATGAAACATTTTCAGACTGACCAAGGAACTGAATGGTTCAATTCTAGAGTTAAATCGTTACTAAATAGGTATAACATAAATCATTATCATACATTCTCAGATAAAAAAGCTGTAATCGTTGAAAGGTTTAACCGCACACTGAAAAGTAAAATGTGGAGAGCGTTTAGTGAACAAGGTAGTTACCGCTGGCTCGGTTTATTACCAAAGCTTGTAAACGTATATAACAATACTGTTCACAGAACTATAGGAGTCAAACCTGTTGATGTATCAAATCTAAATGAGAGAGATATTTTATTAAGGATTGTTAAAACCCGTTAAAACTCCTCAGTTAAAACAAAAATTCAAAGTTGGTGATCCAGTTAGAGTAAGCAAAAAATCTAAAGTGTTTACTAAAGGTTATTTTCCTCAATAGAGCAATGAAATATATACTGTATATAAAGTACAGTTAACGAAACCTATTACATATATATTAAGAGATGATAAAGGAAATGTCATTAAAGGAGGATTCTATCAAGAGGAACTAAGCAAAACCAATTACAAAGACACGTATTTAGTAGAAAAGATTGTTAGGAAAAAAGGTGATAAAGTTTTAGTGCGTTGGTTAGGATTTGATAAATCACATGACAGTTGGATTAATAAAGTAGATCTTCTATAATGAAGTTTGAAAAACAAAAAATAATTTTTCTGTTATAAATTTAGATATGATAATAAAGGAGAAGAATTCAGAATACAAAAAACATCATGGTAAATTATTACCTAATTCTATAAGATGTATAATTTGCGGTCCTTCCAACTGCGGAAAAACGAACTTAATGTTAAATTTATTATTTTCTCCGCAAGGTCTGTTTTTTTGAGAATATTTATATATTCTCGAAATCATTGTATCAATCAAAGTATGAGTTTTTGAAATGTGTGTTAAAAAAACTTCCTGAGATTGGATACTTTTCGTTTTCAGACAACGATGAAGTCCCACACCCAAGTGAAGTGAAACCGAATTCCATAATGATTTTTGATGATGTAGCTTGTGGTAAACAAACTAATATAAAAAATTACTTCTCCATGGGAAGACATAATGATGTTGATACGTTTTATATTTGTCAAACGTACAGTTACATTCCAAAACAGTTGGTACGTGATAATGCTAATTTTATAGTTGTTTTCAAACAAGATGATCGTAACTTGCAACATATCTACCATGATCATGTAAACCCTGACATGAGTTTCGATACATTTAGAACTATTTGCTTTAGGGTATGGGATCAAGGAAACAATAAATTTATTGTTATCGATAGAGAAAGTCAAGTTAATAAAGGACGTTATCGATCAGGATTTGATACGTTTGTAACACTATAAAGGGAGAGGTTACAAATCGTTTTGCATCTCATTTACTCCTTCAGTCGATGTTTGACGATCAAGGAGTAAAGATGAAGAGTGAAGCAACAGAGGACGATCAATGTGAACCAATTGAGAATGAAAAAATTAACAAAACAAAAGAAGATATTATCAAAGAAATTACAGAACTCCGAAAAAATATAAAACGAAAACATAGAACACTTAAACGTGACCTTATAGAAACTGAAGATATGTGGAAAAACAAATTAAAACCAATATCAGAACCGTTACGAAAACTAGTTGAGGAGGGTGAACAGCTTCAACAACAGCAGCAAGAAGTTAAGAAAGAACTTAAGAGGAAAAGTTTAGAAGACCATGAAGAAACACCTGCGAAACGTTACTTACCTCAACATCCTCAAGGAGTTAAGAGAAAGCCTCGCCTAAATCTTCCAACTCAACCTGATTATGAGAGTGATTATGAATATGATGATGGTAATAGTGAAGAGCTTCCTACTGCAAAACGATTAGCAAGTCATGATTCTTATATGGAAACTGAATTAACAAATGATAATAACAATATTGAAATGAATACACCACCGCCGCCAAATCAGTTTGACGAGGAAATGGTATACGAGTCAACAAGTGGACAGGAATTATTAAAAACACCCCAAGGAAAAAAACTTGCAAAGGAATTTGTAGAACGTGAGTTTAAGGGGAAAATTGCTAGAGATTATTTTTCTAAAACTTATACAAGGAGGTAAAACTCTAGACCATAATTATGGTATTCGAATCGATGGTGATTCTTGGATGATAGGAGACAAACGAATAGATATTCATGTTGATGATATTTTAATAGATGGAAAAAGATATAAAGGTACACCCGGTCTTTATGAATTAATAGTTATGAACATTCCAAACGATTATATTTATACTGAAGAGGATTTAAATGCATATGCTGACATTTTGAGAGAAACTAACGTTTTATAGAGTGAATTATTCAGCAACAGGAAAAATTAGATCTAACAGAGGAAGTAAATATAAAAATATAATTGCTCCTCTGATTAATCGAGTACCAACACTTGAAGACCATCACATGTCAACATATTCTGATTTGGTAAATAAAGAAGCTACCGGGAGCGGTATTAATTTAACAAACACCGCACCTAATTATGTCTATTTTGACGATCCAAATGAACTTGTAGATCGATTGAGGTTATTATTAGCATCTCAACAAGCGGGGAACACAGGTCATTCAAATGAAATCAACTCAATCATTGAAGAACTACTTGAATTAGAACCTGTATTGTCAAAAAACGTTGTAGTGAATAAATAAATAAATATTGTTATCAAGTTGAATATTGTTTCATTTTATTTCTATTCCTCACATGATATACATGTATCATGAGTGTTGATAAATTTGGTCACCATTCACGATCGACTAAGGTTCTTAGAGGTCCAAAAGGAGAAGGGTTCGAACTTACTATCGAAGGCAATTATGATATGCAAAATAAGAAACTGTGTAATGTCAGAGAACCTACCGAGAAGAACGATGCTGTAAATTTAAACTACATCAAAAACAATAGTCTGTTAAGGACCAAAGATGGGAGTTTGTTTAATGCAGAAAATCTAAAAATATCAAATGTTGGAAAACCTTCAAATTTACAAGATGTAGTTAACGTGCAATATTTAAAAGATTCCATCGAAGACTGTTTAAGGATTGAAAATGGAAAGTTTGATGCGAAAAATAAAGTTATATGCAGTGCTAGTGAACCGGTTGAGGAGTATGACATTGTAAATTTAAAAATACTTCAATAAACATGCTGTTAATGTGCAATATTTAAGAGATAACACATTAATACTTAATAAAACAACTAAAGAACTTGATGCAAAGAGTGCTACCATATCAAATCTGTCTAAACCTAAGTTTCTGTACGATGCTGTGAACAAATTATATTTTCTAGAAAATATTGCCGACATAACCTACGCAATTTATTATCAAATTCACAAAAGGAGTAAGAAAAAGATGACTAAATCCGAATGGATAAATAAAGTTATAAAATATAAAAACATAAATTGGCTTGATCTTTATTCAGTTAAAGTAGAGTCCCCAGTAAGTGAAGACGTCTCTTAGATGTATTTAAGTAATGGCTGTGCGAAACAACCGCTTCAGTCGTTATTGTGGCTCCGGACTGTTAAGTACAATTGGAAAAACTGCAAGTGCTATTATAAATCGAGGAATTGACATTTTACCTTTTGAATTACATTTACCTGGAGGTTATCAGTACTGCGGCCTGGTACAGATTTACAAAAGAGATTAAGTAGAAACGATCCAGGAATTAACGGTTTAGACGCAGCTTGTAAGGAACATGATATAGCGTACTTAAAATATCAAGATACTAATCACAGAGCATACGCTGACAGAATCTTAGCTGAAAAGGCTTGGAATAGATTTAAAGCATCAGATTCAAGTGTAGGTTGAAAAAGCTGCAGCGTGGGCAGTTACAAATATTATGAAAGCGAAATCTAAATTAAGTGGTGGATCAATAAGGAAGAAGAAGAAGAAAGCAGTACAGAAGAGGAAACAGATGAAAACAAATAAAAATATAAAAAACAATAAGAAAACAAAGACAAACAAGAACAAAACAAAGCAAATGAAAAAAACCTTAAAGGGAAAGGGGTTATATTTAAAACCGTATTCCGGATCAGGATTAAAAAAAAAAAAAATATATTCATCGAAAATAATAGATGAGCTTCCAAGTAAACCGCTATCACAGTTTGACATTTTAAAATGTGCTAAGCTTCTAAAGTTACCATACTTTAGAGGAGTATTTATGAGAGACCTGTTACCACCTAAAATTAACGATAATGAATCTGCAGTTGTTAATTTAGATAGTATAAATGGAAAAGGTACACATTGGGTATGTTATGTGAAACGTGGATATAACGTAGAATACTTTGACAGTTTTGGTAATTTAAGACCGCCGACCGAGTTGGAGGATTATTTTAACAGTGGACCCCATCACGTTACAATCAAATACAATTACTTTCCGAGGCAGAAGGAAAATACTTTTAACTGCGGTCATTTGTGTTTAGACTTTTTGTTCGTGAAGAAATGATTTGTGTTACAGGAAGATCGTCTGATCTCAAGTGTACGTTATTTCCTCCTTTAGATTTATCAAGATCTAATGACTGGGAAATGGGTTTTTTGGATTTAATGACTTACAATTCAATTCCCAATATTGAAGAAAATATCAATAACGTACTTTACATCGGCTCCAATACAATATCTCTTCCAACAGGATCTTATGAAATAGAAGACATTCATAAGTATATTAACAATAAATTGAAAGAAATAGATCCGACTACAACATTCAAGTTAAAAGCAAACAACAATACACTTAAAAGTGAAATATGGTGTTCTAAGAGAATAGACGTTTCGAAACCTCACAATTTAGGTTCGTTACTTGGGTTTATAGATAAAGATATCAAGATATTGGATGCAAATAAATGGCATGTATCATCAAGTCAAGTGGCCATTAACAAAGTTGATATCATACGAATCACTTGTAATATTGTAGGAGGTTCATATAGAGACGGAATCGAAGGACACGTATTACATGAATTTTATCCAGTGGTTGGACCTGGATTTAAAATTGTTGAAAGACCTGAATCAGTACAATATCTTCCAATTTACAAACAAAATAATGTATCAGAATTTAACATAAAACTAGAAGATCAGAACGGAGATTTAATTAATTTTCAGAGGTGAAAACATTAATTTACGCGTTCACATTAGAGAGAAAGCAGGAAAATAACTATGGGCTTGGTGTTTAACTCAACCTCTGCATCTTGTAAAAAAAAGTTAGTTAAAACCTTTCATACTACACCAAATGTCAGTATTCCTCGAACAGTGAAGCCGTTAACATTGAGGAACCGCATATTTCTTAACTCACTAGGAATATTTAAATCACCTTTATCATCATGAACGGAATACTGGATATTGGTGAAAATGTAAATTTTGATGATTCAGTAATTAATATTGAATGGCATTCTCACAATCCATACTCTTCGAATTCATTAAAGAATAGTGATGAAATTAGAATTCCAGTTCACCAACAAGATGTATACACATTACCAAGTCGAAGTTTCCTTCTGATTGAGGGAAAAATTATAAAGGTTGCTGACAATTCTGATGATATAACTACGGAGTTGGTAAATAATGCTATGTCATTTTTGTTTGATGAAATACGATATGAACTGTGTGGTACAGAAATTGATAGAGTTAAAAATGTTGGTATTACGACTACAATGAAAAATATACTTACATCTCGCCCAAGTGATGTCAACTGGATGGAAAATGCTGGTTGGAAAATTACATCAGTAGAAAATTTGAGTAATAGAACTAACTTTTCTTTTTGTGTACCTCTTAAATTGCTTCTTGGATTTGTAGAAGATTATAATCATATTTTATTAAATGTTAAACAGGAATTGGTACTTTTAAGGGCATCAAGTGATAAGAATGCCATCATTCAGAGTGGAGCTGCTTTACATGATTTTAAAATAAATTTGACAAAAGTTATTTGGAAAGTACCTTACGTACAAGTTGAAGACAATATAAAATTATCTCTTTTAAAAGTTGTAGATAAAGATCAACCCATTTCTATTCCTTTTAGAAGATGGCAGTTAAACGAATATCCATCTTTACCAGCCTCGCAGTTTCAAACATGGACAGTTAAAACTAGTTCAGTTATGGAAAAGCCACGCTACGTCATACTAGGTTTTCAAACAAATCGTAAAGACAATGCTGCTAAAAATGCATCTCATTTTGATTTTTGTAGTTTGGAAAATGTTAAATTGTACCTCAACAGCAAATACTATCCATATGATAACTTGAATGGGAATAAATTACTAATGTATCTAATATACTATACAGCCGCATGTGAAACTGACTGACTGACTCACTGATATATAGATACAAATTCTAACATAGTTCTAGAAGTGCTGGAAACTTGAAATTTGGCATGCAGGTACCTTTTGCAATATGACCCGGAGGAAAAGTCTGAAAACTGGACATTTTTACTTTTAAACCCCTAAAAAAAAATATTAAAAAAACGCGCATTTTTTACCCCTGCAGGCATTTCTTGTAAGCCCGCTAGCGGGCGAACCGTTTTATAGCTAGCTCAGATCTGACGAAAAATTCATAATCAGGAATGAAGTGAACTACAAAAAAGGTCTAGTGACCTTTTTGCTCTATCTTCCATGGTTAAGCGACAAAACGCTCGAACATTTGAAATTCCAGAGATTTTTTCGCTTAAAATAAAGTTTCGAGCCCGATAGCGGCCGAACGGTAGGTCGTAGCTCAAATCTGATTGACCCATCAAATTAGCAAATTACGTGATCTACAGAAAAGGTCCAGTAACTTTTTGTCCTATCTCTATTGGTTTGGCCGAAAAACGTGATTATGTGCAATTTTTTTGTAATAATTTTACGTGAAACTTTTTTTTTCGGGCTCGATAGCGGCGAAACCATTGGACGGAGGTCGAAATAAGACAGAAGTTGGAGTTAGGAAATGAGGTAATCTACAAAAATGTGCCAGTAACTCTTTACTCTATCTCCATTGGTTTGGCCGCAAAACGTGATTAAGTGAAAATATTTGGAAATTTTCGCCTAAAAATTTACCTTTCGGGCTCGATAGCGGCTAAACGGTTGGTCGTAGCTCAAAACAAATTTTTAAAAGGATTTAAGAAATTGCGTGATCTAAAAAAAATGTTCAGTAACATTTTTGCCCTATCCTCAACGGTTTGGCTGCATAACGCGTTTTAAAGTATTGATTTTTTAAGTTTTACGTGATATTTTTTAAACTGCCCAGTGCAGCCTTTTGTCCTAAGCTCTGTACTGCCTAAATTATAGGTCGTAGCTTAAATCTGATGGCATAATCGAAAGACAAAATCAAATTTTCGACAAGAAAGGTCCATTCACTTTTTCTTGTATCTCTAACGGTTATCTAATATACTATACAGCCGCATGTGTAACTCACTCACTGATAATGTATACAAATTCTAACCTACTTCTAGAAGGGCTAGAAACTTGAAATTTGGCACGCAGGTACCTTTTGCCGTATAACCAACAGGAAAATTCTGAAAACCGGGATTTTTTACTTTTAAACCCCTCAAAAAAATTCCTCAAAAATCGCGCATACTTCTTTACCCCTGCAGGCATTTCTTGTAAGCCTGATAGCGGGTGAACCGTTGGAGCTAGCTTCAATCTGACGAAAAATCGTCAGTCAGGAATGAAGTGAACTACAAAAAAGTTCCTGTGACTTTTTGTCCTATCTCATGTGGTTAAGCTACAAAACGCGGGAATGTTTGACATTCCAGAGATTTTTTTGCATAAATAAAGTTTCGAGCCTGATAGTGGCCGAACGGTAGGTCGTAGCTCAAATCTGATTGACCCATCAAATTAGCAAATTGCGCGATCTACAGAAAAGGTCCAGTAACTTTTTGCTGTATCTCAAGTGGTTCGGCCGAAAAAAAAACGTGATTATGTGCAATTGTTTTGTAATTTTTACGCGAAACTTTTGTTTTCGGGCTCGATAGCGGCGAAACCATTGGACGGAGGTCGAAATAAGACAGAAGTTGGAGTTAGGAAAATGAGGTAATCTACAAAAATGTGCCAGTAACTCTTTACTCTATCTCCATTGGTTTGGCCGCAAAACGTGATTAAGTGAAAATATTTGGAAATTTTCGCCTAAAAATTTACCTTTCGGGCTCGATAGCGGCTAAACGGTTGGTCGTAGCTCAAAACAAATTTTTAAAAAGGATTTAAGAAATTGCGTGATCTACAAAAAATGTTCAGTAACATTTTGCCCTATCCTCAACGGTTTGGCTGCATAACGCGTTTTAAAGTATTGATTTTTAAGTTTTACGTGATATTTTTAAACTGCCCAGTGCAGCCTTTTGTCCTAAGCTCTGTACTGCCTAAATTATAGGTCGTAGCTTAAATCTGATGGCATAATCGAAACACAAAATCAAATTTCCGACAAGAAAGTTCCAGTCACTTTTTCTTGTATCTCTAACGGTTATCTAATATACTATACAGCCGCATGTGAAACTGACTGACTGACTCACTGATATATAGATACAAATTCTAACATAGTTCTAGAAGTGCTGGAAACTTGAAATTTGGCATGCAGGTACCTTTTGCAATATGACCCGGAGGAAAAGTCTGAAAACTGGACATTTTTACTTTTAAAACCCCTAAAAAAAAAATATTAAAAAAAACGCGCATTTTTTACCCCTGCAGGCATTTCTTGTAAGCCCGCTAGCGGGCGAACCGTTATAGCTAGCTCAGATCTGACGAAAAATTCATAATCAGGAATGAAGTGAACTACAAAAAAGGTCTAGTGACCTTTTGCTCTATCTTCCATGGTTAAGCGACAAAACGCTCGAACATTTGAAATTCCAGAGATTTTTTCGCTTAAAATAAAGTTTCGAGCCCGATAGCGGCCGAACGGTAGGTCGTAGCTCAAATCTGATTGACCCATCAAATTAGCAAATTACGTGATCTACAGAAAAGGTCCAGTAAACTTTTTGTCCTATCTCTATTGGTTTGGCCGAAAAAACGTGATTATGTGCAATTTTTTTGTAATATTTACGTGAAACTTTTTTTTCGGGCTCGATAGCGGCGAAAACCATTGGACGGAGGTCGAAATAAGACAGAAAGTTGGAGTTAGGAAATGAGGTAATCTACAAAAATGTGCCAGTAACTCTTTACTCTATCTCCATTGGTTTGGCCGCAAAACGTGATTAAGTGAAAATATTTGGAAATTTTCGCCTAAAAATTTACCTTTCGGGCTCGATAGCGGCTAAACGGTTGGTCGTAGCTCAAAACAAATTTTTAAAAGGATTTAAGAAATTGCGTGATCTACAAAAAATGTTCAGTAACATTTTGCCCTATCCTCAACGGTTTGGCTGCATAACGCGTTTTAAAGTATTGATTTTTTAAGTTTTACGTGATATTTTTAAACTGCCCAGTGCAGCCTTTTGTCCTAAGCTCTGTACTGCCTAAATTATAGGTCGTAGCTTAAATCTGATGGCATAATCGAAACACAAAATCAAATTTCCGACAAGAAAGTTCCAGTCACTTTTTCTTGTATCTCTAACGGTTATCTAATATACTATACAGCCGCATGTGAAACTGACTGACTGACTCACTGATATATAGATACAAATTCTAACATAGTTCTAGAAGTGCTGGAAACTTGAAAATTTGGCATGCAGGTACCTTTTGCAATATGACCCGGAGGAAAAGTCTGAAAACTGGACATTTTTACTTTTAAACCCCTAAAAAAAAAATATTAAAAAAACGCGCATTTTTTACCCCTGCAGGCATTTCTTGTAAGCCCGCTAGCGGGCGAACCGTTATAGCTAGCTCAGATCTGACGAAAAATTCATAATCAGGAATGAAGTGAACTACAAAAAAGGTCTAGTGACCTTTTGCTCTATCTTCCATGGTTAAGCGACAAAAACGCTCGAACATTTGAAATTCCAGAGATTTTTTCGCTTAAAATAAAGTTTCGAGCCCGATAGCGGCCGAACGGTAGGTCGTAGCTCAAATCTGATTGACCCATCAAATTAGCAAATTACGTGATCTACAGAAAAGGTCCAGTAACTTTTTGTCCTATCTCTATTGGTTTGGCCGAAAAACGTGATTATGTGCCAATTTTTTTGTAATATTTACGTGAAACTTTTTTTTTTCGGGCTCGATAGCGGCGAAACCATTGGACGGAGGTCGAAATAAGACAGAAGTTGGAGTTAGGAAATGAGGTAATCTACAAAAATGTGCCAGTAACTCTTTACTCTATCTCCATTGGTTTTGGCCGCAAAACGTGATTAAGTGAAAATATTTGGAAATTTTCGCCTAAAAATTTACCTTTCGGGCTCGATAGCGGCTAAACGGTTGGTCGTAGCTCAAAACAAATTTTTAAAAGGATTTAAGAAATTGCGTGATCTAAAAAAAATGTTTCAGTAACATTTTGCCCTATCCTCAACGGTTTGGCTGCATAACGCGTTTTAAAGTATTGATTTTTTAAGTTTTATGCGATATTTTTTAAACTGCCCAGTGCAGCCTTTTGTCCTAAGCTCTGTACTGCCTAAATTATAGGTCGTAGCTTAAATCTGATGGCATAATCGAAAGACAAAATCAAATTTCCGACAAGAAAGGTCCAGTCACTTTTTCTTGTATCTCTAACGGTTAACCCGTGAAATGCCATTAAAGTCAAAACTTTGATTAAAACTGAAAAATTCAATAAAATAGGTCCAATTTAATTCCGAATTCCGCTTATCCCCGAATTTTGCCAACCCCCGAAAGGGAGCCTGGGGTGTGTCGTTGACCCCCGGTAGCATTAACCCCCCCGCAATTTCCTGGAATGACCAGATAACCAACTGAGTAAATTACACCCCCTGATGTGTTAACCCTCCTGGTAACATTAACCCCCCCCCCCAGGGAATTTCCTGTCATGACCTCATGTCCGAATTCTAACAATCACCAAATCTCTCAACCCCCCTTGGGAAGTTCCTCGTATAAACCAGATAGCCCCCTGATGTCTTAACCCCCAGTAACATTAACCCCCCCAGGGAATTTCCTTGCATGACCTCATGTTCCAATTTTAACAATCACCAAATCTCTCTTATCCCCGAATTCGCAAGCGTAAATTTAACCGCTCATCCCCGAATTTGCAAGCGTACATCATGGGGGCCTGGGGGCGTAGCCCCCAGCGAGCCGAAGGCGAGTCTAATATATATACAACCGCATGTGTAACTGACTGACTGACTGACTCACGTATACTAATTCTAACCTACTTCCAGATGAGTTAGAGACTTGAAATTTGGTACACAGATAGCTTTCCACGTGTAACCACCAGGAAAATCCCGAAAAGTGAGAATTTTTCATTTTCAACCCCTCAAAAAAATTCCCAAAAAATCGCGCATATCTTCACCCCTGCAGGCATTTTTTGTAAGCCCGATAGCGGGCGAACCGTTGGAGCTAGCTCGGATCTGACGGAAAATTCATGGTCAGGAATGAAGTGAACTACAAAAAAGGTCTAATGACTTTTTGCTCTATCTTCCATGGTTAAGCGACAAAACGCTCGAACATTTGAAATTCCAGAGATTTTTTCGATAAAAATAATGTTTCAAGCCCGATAGCGGCCGAACCGTTGGTCGTAGCTCAAATCTGATTGACCCATCAAATTAGCAAATTGCACGATCTACAGAAAAGGTCCAGTAATCTTTTGCCCTATCTCGATTGGTTTGGCGAAAAACGTGATTATGTACAATTTTGTTGTAACTTTTACGCGAAACTTTTGTTTTTGGGGTCGATAGCGGCGAAACCATTGGTCGGAGGTCAAAATAAAGACAAACGTTTTATTTAGGAAATAAGATGACCTACAAAAAAGGTCCAGTGACTTTTTACTATATTTCCCTTAGTTTGACCGCAAAACGCGATTAAGTGAAAATATTGGACATTTTCGCCTAAAAATTTACATTCCGGGCTTGATAGCGGCTAAACGGTTGGTCGTAACTCAAAACAAATTTTAAACGGGATTTAGGAAATCACGTGATCTACAGAAAAGGTTCAGTGACTTCGGGAGTTGGCTGAGCGTTAGCTAAGCGTCAATAGTAGATAGGGACAGAGGAATATTTATTATGTTCACAGACACAATACCCTCTAAAAAAGGCCCAAGTGTGTCATTAACCCCCGGTAATATTAACCCCCCCCCCGGGGATTTCCTGGTATGACCTGATAACCTCCTGTACATTCAACCCCCTGATGTGTTAACCCCCCTGGTAACATTAAACCCCCCCAGGGAATTTCCTGCCATGACCTCATGTCCGAATTTTACCAGTCACCAAATCTCTTAACCCCCCCCCCCTGGGAAGATCCTGGTATGACCAGATAACCCCCTGGAGACTTATCCCCCGGTAACGTTAACCCCCCCTGGGGAATTTGTTTCATATGACCAGACAATATCCTGACGAAATTAAACCCCCTCTTGTCTTAACCTCCTTAACATTAATCACCCACCCAGGGAATTTCTCGCCTTGACTAGATAGTCTCCTGGTGATATTAAACCCCCTGTTCGACTTAAAATACTGCCTTGAGGTCGGTTTTTATTATGTTTATACTAAACAATTCAAGATAGCTGACCCGTGCAGACTTTTCTCCCGAGCTCATTTCTGGCTAAACCATAGGTCGTAGATCAGATCTGAGGGCACAATCGAAAGACAAAATTAAATTTCCAACAAGAAAGGTCCAGTCACTTTTTGTCGTATCTCTAACGGTTTAAACCGCAAAATGCCCTCAAAGTCAAAAGTTTTTACGAATCCGGAAAAAAAATCTATGAAAAAGGTCAATTTTTAAATCCCTTGTCATTTACTTAATGTCCGGACTTAACCAGTCACCGAATTCCGCTTATCCCCGAATTTGCAAGCGTTTACTTTGGGGGCCTGGGGGCGTAGCCCCAGCGAGCCGAAGGCGAGTCCTATATATATACAACCGCATGTGTAACTGACTGACTGACTGACTCACTCACTCACTCACGTATACTAATTCTAACCTACTTCCAGATAAGTTAGAGACTTGAAATTTGGTACACAGATAGCTTTCCACGTGTAACCACCAGGAAAATCCCGAAAAGTGAGAATTTTTCATTTTCAACCCCTCAAAAAAATTCCCAAAAATCGCGCATTCTTCACCCCTGCAGGCATTTTTTGTAAGCCCGATAGCGGGCGAACCGTTGGAGCTAGCTCGGATCTGACGGAAAGTTCATAGTCAGGAATGAATTGAACTACAAAAAAGGTCTAATGACTTTTTGCTCTATCTTCCATGGTTAAAGCGACAAAACGCTCGAACATTTGAAATTCCAGAGATTTTTTCGATAAAAATAATGTTTCAAGCCCGATAGCGGCCCGAACCGTTGGTCGTAGCTCACATCTGATTGACCCATCAAATTAGCAAATTGCGCGATCTACAGAAAAGGTCCAGTAATCTTTTGCCCTATCTCGATTGGTTTGGCCGAAAAACGTGATTATGTACAATTTTGTTGTAACTTTTACGCGAAACTTTTGTTTTTGGGGTCGATAGCGGCGAAACCATTGGTCGGAGGTCAAAATAAGACTAACGTTTTATTTAGGAAATAAGATGACCTACAAAAAAGGTCCAGTGACTTTTTACTATATTTCCCTTAGTTTGACCGCAAAACGCGATTAAGTGAAAATATTGGACATTTTCGCCTAAAAATTTACATTCCGGGCTTGATAGCGGCTCTAAACGGTTGGTCGTAACTCAAAACAAATTTTTAAACGGGATTTAGGAAAATCACGTGATCTACAGAAAAAGGTTCAGTGACTTCGGGAGTTGGCTGAGCGTTAGCTAAGCGTCGATAGTAGATAGGGACAGAGGAATATTTTATTATGTTCACAGACACAATACCCTCTAAAAAAGGCCCAAGTGTGTCATTAACCCCCGGTAATATTAACCCCCCCCCCCCGGGGATTTCCTGGTATGACCTGATAACCTCCTGTACATTCAACCCCCTGATGTGTTAACCCCCCTGGTAACATTAAACCCCCCCAGGGAATTTCCTGCCATGACCTCATGTCCGAATTTTACCAGTCACCAAATCTCTTAAACCCCCCCCCCCTGGGAAGATCCTGGTATGACCAGATAACCCCCTGGAGACTTATCCCCCGGTAACGTTAACCCCCCCTGGGAATTTGTTCATATGACCAGACAATATCCTGACGAAATTAAACCCCCTCTTGTCTTAACCTCCTTAACATTAATCACCCACCCAGGGAATTTCTCGCCTTGACTAGATAGTCTCCTGGTGATATTAAACCCCCTGTTCGACTTAAAATACTGCCTTGAGGTCGGTTTTTATTATGTTTATACTAAACAATTCAAGATAGCTGACCCGCGCAGACTTTTCTCCCGAGCTCATTTCTGGCTAAACCATCGGTCGTAGATCAGATCTGAGGGCACAATCGAAAGACAAAATTAAATTTCCAACAAGAAAGGTCCAGTCACTTTTTGTCGTATCTCTAACGGTTTAACCGCAAAATGCCCTCAAAGTCAAAAGTTTTTACGAATCCGGAAAAAAAATCTATGAAAAAGGTCAATTTTTAAATCCCTTGTCATTTACTTAATGTCCGGACTTAAACCAGTCACCGAATTCCGCTTATCCCCGAATTTGCAAGCGTTTACTTTGGGGGCCTGGGGGCGTAGCCCCCAGCGAGCCGAAGGCGAGTGTCCTTGTATACAAGATTTCAATCTTCTTATTATTCAGGATGTGATGATCAACCTTGTCTCGATAAAAAAACATTTTTAGCTAAAACTCCTTTATTTGTTATAGACTGTTCTAAACAATTAGAAACACTAAAGACTGGATCACTTGATATACGTCTAGAAATTCAAACTTCTGCTGAAGTACCTGCTAATACAGCTGCATATTGTTTGATAATTCATGATGCTTTGGTTCAATATTTACCATTGTCTGGAATTGTAAAGAAAATTATGTAATTCAAAAATCAAATATAATAAACAAAATGTTATTTAAAATGTTTTGTCTCTTTAATTTCCTTGGTACTCTTAAATTAGAATAGGAAAAAAATAACAACACAATATAATTATTAGTATACAATCAGTTTTATTTACAATATTTACATAACAACAGGTGAATGTATATTGTTAACATCATTTTAGTTGGTAATGTCCATAAGCCATTGTATTGATACCATCTTCACAAACACTCCTTTTGTCATCATCATAATTTAATGCCAATTTGTTTACTGATAATGTTTTGATATTATGTTTTTTTGATTGAAATACTGTTACATCACATCTTAAATTGACTTTATTATTCAAACAGTTCAGGAAATCATTAAAGTGAATTTTTTATCTACAACTGATTTTGTTATACCTTTGGCTTTTTTCAATCTATGACCCTGACTTGTTGTAAGATATTCATTATTCATAGTTGTATATGTGTACAATTTAGGTTTCAAACCTATAAATTCTAAAATAGGAATACTTACACATTCATCTTTGAATTTTCCTAGAGTTTTCTTGTTTATCTCGTCATAACATTTATGATCTTTAGGGTAGTCGGACAAATCAAGAAAGCACTTTAAGTTTGGGTTGAGGAAATCCTCATACACATCAGGAGTGAATATTTCATAAAAAAAGGAATCTGTATCTAAATAAAGTATGTTAACAATCTTATTGGAATAAAAAGGTTTAACTACATTATAGTGAAAATCCATACATATGCAATTAAGATAATTCAAGAACAGTAAAACCTATATAGATTGGTTTATTAAAATACAATTTATCCTTTACCATTTCAATGGCTGAAATATTCTCACCATAGACAATTCTGTTCTTGAACCCAGGTTTAGAAACAAGTTTTTCTACTTTTCTGGAATCAGTTACCAGTTTCAAGATTAGTACGTTTTCTTATATTTTCAATTGTTTTTCCAAACATAGCATTGTTAAGAAGCTTATAAAATTCTTTCTCAAAGCTATTGTTTGCTTCTTTTCGTTTTTTTAGTATTGAAATCTATATAAGGTTTCAACCAAGTGCTTTGATTAAATTTCAATACTCTACGGATTTTCTTTAGTTTTAATCCATGATTCAAAGCTTGCTTTAAAACTAAATAATGACAAACGTATTTCTTTTTGTGTTGTAAAGTAGTTAGGAGTTTGATTTGCTTTGATCCTGGAGGACATTTGTTTTCTGACAAGAACGGTAAGTCATTGTGTTTGTCATGTAAACGATGAGGATATTTTACATCACACTCAATTATGTAACCAACATCCCCATTATCAGGTACAGACAAAACATCAAATGTCTTAATTTGTTTTTTTGGTTAACCATTTAAAAGAATCTTTTGGTATAGGTTTTGACATTGCGTATCCATATAAGTTGTTTGCATCTATATATATTAAAAATGAACTGTCTTTTCCAGGATCAAAGGCGTTACCCATGTAACTATTATTAGATTTTGCATGGCGTTTTACACACTGTGTAATACCACCTCTTATACCTTTCTCAATGAAAAGATATTGATTATAGTCTTCAATAAGTTCAAGTTTTACGTTTGTAAATTTTAACATAGCATCAAAAGTAAGACTAGGTAAGGTTAAGTAATGAGCAGGATCCAAATCGTAGTTTGATTGACATACTAATCTAAAGTTTTGAAATACATCACACAAAAGTAATACATCAGTTTTAAGGTAAAGATCACTATATTCACCTAGTGTTTTACATTGAAAAACTATTCCAAACCTTTTTAGCATGTTCATAATCTGATTCACTGATGTCATTTAGAGTCATAGTGTTATAGAAACATTCCTTGCTTGGCAACTGAGTTAAATCAAGTTTTTCCCAAGCATCTGTAAACTCATATGGATAAACACCCTTTCTAGTAACTAATGACAAGTCTTCGTTGTTAAAAAACATCTTTGTATGATTAAATTGGTCTAAGCTTAAATTTTGTACAAGCGAACTTAAACTACTTCCCATAAATCTAAAGCTATCAACAAATCTTAATTTAATTCCACTTTCTGTATGCTTAACAAATGAAATGTATTTTTCTTTGCTATTCGGAATTACTTCAACTTTTCTTTCATCACAACCTAGATTTTTTATTATAAAATGACTATCGTAATTTGAACTTCCGTGAATTACTACAGGAAGAAACTTTTGATTTTGTCGCTTTTAAGTTACAAGCATAACACAAAACTGATCTAAAACGTCCTGACAAATGACAAGGTTGGTTAAAAGTTTCAGTAAACTCCGAATTGCAGCATTCACAATGAGTGGTTGACTTAACTCTTTCTTTTTCTTCCTGAGTAAGAGGTAGCATTGATTTGTTTACATCTAATAAATCACCAATTAGGTTTGCCATGCTTACTATATATTCTACAAATTTTGCCGAGGCATTAGGTCCTCTATACAAATATGGTTCATTCGGTAAGCTATTTAATATTTCATCAGGTAGACTGTCTTTATCGTAAGCAAAATACACACAAAAAGCTCATTGGCTCGTGAATAGATTTTACAGTTACATGTCGAGACAACTTTTCTTCAGCTAAAGGCTTTTTTAGAATAGATTCAAAATCGCAATAAGCTACAATAGGTACTGGGTATTTGTAATGAAAATTAGAAAAAGATAAAAACAACGGTTCGTCCGAATCATCACTGTCAACAGGCATAATAACTTTAATAGGTTTATGTGAAATACAATCTTTTATATGATTCTTTAACTGTGTTTTTAGAATTAGATCCCTGAAAGTGTTTAAAACATCTCTTACAGAAAGAAGCTTGTGTTTTCATGACTAGTTATCTGAGACCTAACTAATCTAGAAAAATTAGTTATATAACAGTAATGACTTATACCTATATTGTTTGTGAAGAGAAGCAGATCGAAATGTTTCCTTAAGCTCCTTGTCACATACCTTCAATGGATAAACATCCTCACTTTTCGTTGAAACTATAAACATTAACACTTACATTGGGATTATTCTTTTCAAATTTTTTTACTTTATTAAGTGGTGTGGGAAAACTTATTCCTTCAAAATTGAATTTATTCTGTAAGTTGAGATATCGGTTATTTACACGTTCTCGGTGAGAACCTTTTACATATCGAGAAATGATGGCCCACTTAAAACACTGATTATCATGTAAATTTTTTGGATTTATTACTGCTTTTTTATTTTCAATGATTTGAGGTAGTGGAATATACGTACTACCTCTGAGAGGTCTGTACCTACTAAATCTTACGAGAATACCATCTATTTTATACAGTGTCCAACCACTTCCTTTGTCAAGATACTCGCTTTCTTCTTGAGAAATCTTTCTGTACATTCTTTTAACTATTGAATCAATTGAAGAGTCATACAAAATCTTTTTATTCTTAGTCTTAAAGGCTCTTGCCTGAGTTTCTTCACTAAGTGGTTTAATATACGTACATTTCAAACACAAGATTAAATTTCACTGCACCATTAACACTTAACTGTTGATTTACCAATTCTATAAGTTTTACTTTATGTGATTCTAAAAACAAAGCAATGTCTTTTACCTCATCGCATCCGTTTTTGAGATAATAAGTTTTCAAAATTCCTCTCTAAAAGCACTCTTAAGTTCTACAAAAACGTTACCACTGTGACAAGCTTCAAGACGTTGCTTTTTTCTGCTACTTTCACGGTGAAAATCAATTTCCATTGACTCATCTCTTGAAGTGCTTGACAAAGGTCTTTTAGACATTTTTGTGATGAGGATATAAGCAGGCTAGGTTACTGAAGGTCACGAACAAATAGATCTGAAAGTGAGGAATATTTATTAAAAAAAAAAAAGAAAATCAATACATAAAGTTACAACTTCGAACTTAATCTGCTTCTCTAAAACAAACTAAAATTCTTAATTCTATGACAAAAGGAGTGTTTTTGAATAGAACTAACTAAAATTGTGGTAAGTCATACAACCTCGAACTAAAAATTCTTATTCTAAATTATACTACATTATTTCTAAACCCAAATACACATGTCTAGTTTTCTGGAATCAGTTACCAAATCTCAGCTATAATCTACTTTTATTTCCTTTTTCATAAATGTTGTGGTTTGTAAACCGTTTTTTTAATGTTGCTTATTGATTTTAATTTTTTACCATAAACACATAATAATTTATTTAGTGTGTCTAAAGCAGAACTATCATCTTCATTTTCGGTATTCAAAAGAAACACTCCTTTTTTTCGAAACCTTCTGCCAAAAGTCCTTAGGACTCTTGCAACTTTTTAAATCTTTAGTTGATGTAATTTCTATTTTGATTAAGTGGGAGCCTTATTCGCCAGGGGTAACAATTTTATGTCGTTTACTGTTTTTCAAGAACTGTAGTTCTTGACTAATGTATGTTGTATTACTTCTCCTATCAATTTCAAAAAAGCGAACTGAAATCATCATCATCATCATCAGATTCGCTAGATGAGTCCGATGAAGATGAGGAACTAGAAGAAGAAGAGGATGAAGAGATTGAACTCAATCTAGATTTTTTAAGCTTTTTAACATTTTTTTCCTTCTTATCTGTTTTCGAGTTTCCTCTCTTATTAGAGATCTTTTTCTTCTTCCTCTGTAGAAGGGCCTGAATGAATCAAGTTTATGCTATGGATTACAGTATTTACAACTTCACTTGCATATTTTTTTCCTTTTAGAGGTTTCTTACTTAATAATGGTTTTAAAATGGCTATTATTTCCTCGTATGGTCTTATTTGTGCAGCCAGTAGAGGAAGCTTTTCCTGACTTAAGTCGATTGAGTCGGTATGAACATGAGTATGAAAGGCATTCATCAGTTGACTTAGATCGAATACCAAAGCCATTGCATAGAAATTGTTTTTTAATGTTTCACATTTCATAAGCCCGTAGATCGTCTTCTCCCACATTTCTAAGGAACTCAAACCAATTGCATATAAATTTTGTATTAATATTACCAAACTGATGAATTCACCTCCAATTTTTAGATGTAGATTTCTTTGTATTCTGGTCTACGGCTTCGGAAATCTGCGATTCGTTATCGGATTCCACTATTGGTTGCTCAACGATTTGCTCCATTTTTCTATATTAAAAAGAAAAAATAGAATTAGTTCATCTGTTAAACTTTTAAAAATGTTGATTAGAATAATATATTTTTATAAAGTATACATGATTTTAAAATGATTGTTACTGTAAACCGCTAGACCCAAACCCATTTGATCCCCTCACAGTCTCTCCTACGTTTGCAATCTCATATAAGTCTGGATATAATACTACTTCACAAATAAGCTGTGCTATTCTATCTCCTTTTTTAATAACAAAGTCTTTATTAGAGTGGTTAAATAGAAGAACACACACATTTCCTGTATAGTCTCTATCAACTACACCTGCTCCAACATCAATAAAATTATGAAGAGCTAACCCAGACCTAGGTGCTATTCTACCATAACAATTATCTTGTAATTTAATTGCTAAATCTGTCTTAACTAATTGTCTCTCAAATTTCGGTACTATATAATCATATGCACTTCTTAAGTCAAAGCCTGCAGCTGAAGCTGAACTCCGTTGTGGAGGAAAATGCATTTTCAGTTAGACGTTGGAACCCTAATTTTAACTGCTCCACTGAAAAAAAATATCTAAATTAAACAACGTATTATTTCAAGTAAAGTTAAGATTTTATATAATTTATACTTCATATTTCTTTCTGGATTGCACAGCAGAGAACTTAAGTACACACCGTGAGGTTTACGTTCTCAGATCCACTACACTAGGTGAGACTAAACATTTTTAAAAACGTGATAGAGAGCTTGTGTTAATACTGTAAGGTTTCCATTTTCTATCACACTGTTCTAAAAAATTTAATATATGTACCGAGAGCTAACAATTTTCAAACTTTAAAAATTAAAAGTGTAATAGAAAACTTGTGTTAACACCGCAAGGTTTCCATTTTCTATCACACTGGTCTAAAATAATTACTAATAACAGAGAACTTACGTTAACACCGCAAGGTTTCCATTCTCTGCTCTATAAAAATAAGTACTTATTATTATTTTAAAAGTGTAATAGAAAAACTTGTGTTAACACCGCAAGGTTTCCATTTTCTATCACACTGACTATAAAGTGAAAGATTACTACTTACTTGTGAAGTGAGGAGCGAACGAGTAGAAGTCGAAAAATTGAACTTGATCAACTCTCTGAGGAGGAGAACGCTATATACCCATCCAGAACTGACGTTTGAGGTTAAAGGCGAACACGTGTTGATAGAAAGTTGCAGTTTTTAATCATTCTAAAGGTTTAAGGTGGCCACGTGTCGACAAAATGTAGTAAACAAGGGTAAATAAAGGACAAATAAAAATGTGATATTATCAGGAGAGCAGAAGTTGTAAGCATGTTTCGGTGCATAATCAGTGTTAGCGGTGGATCAAACAATACCACTTCCATTAAAATTAAATTGGTTGTTAGATAAAAACATTTATCAGAGGTCAGGTCAATTGATATCAAAGCTTAGTATAATGAATATTATACCAATCATATTCTGAACTGTTGAATCTTTCACACTTCTATCTTTATTGGGGCGTTAACACAAATAAAATTAATACCTCAGTAAAAAGTTATATTTTATATTAAACATATATATATATATATATATATATATATATATATATATATATATACATAAAATTGTTTTACTAGTAAATCTTCAACAATCTTTTTTCTTTCTCTGCCATTTGAAATTTTACTAATGAATTGTACCAATCACCTTCTGAACTGTTGATTATTTCTGCTCTTCTAACTTTATTAAGGCATTAACACAAAAATTATAAAATTATTACTCTCAATTATAAGTTTATGAAAAGTTGTAACCGGTCTCAAATCTTAATCCTTAGAGCTAGCTGCTACTTGAAACTTGAGAGTCTTGTACGCAGTTGTTTGTGTCCGTTGGACGTGAAACCTGTGCTTTGTAATGTTTTGAATCACCCCACGTCCAAGTCGAAGATGAAACGAAAGAGCTCCGAATTCGTTCACCTTCAAGTCTCTCATAGAATATTTGATACCTATTTCTCAAAACTCTTAAATTGTGAGCTTTTTCTTTGTTCTTCTGACATTTTAATGTTTTTCTCCGCCAAAGTGGGCTGAAAGTAAACAATAATATCAACTTCCGTGACCTAGAGGTTAAGGATTCGCGATACGAACTGGCGCGTGCCGATAACGAAACGTAAACAATAGTAGCGACCTCGCGGGCTTATCTAATTGTTATTTAATTGAGGTCAATTGCTTTTAATTGAGCTCAAGGTTATCTGGCGCGTGCCAAACCGGAAAAAGTCGAAGGTTATCTTTGATAAGCCTTATCTAATTGATTTTTAATTGGGGTCGGGGTTATCTAGCGCGTGTTTATCTTTGGAATGCGGAAAAGGTCAGAGGTTATCACTGATAAGGACCCCCCGCAGAGAGATAACATTCTGTCCTAGAACCTACAATTTACTACTACTTGTATATAAAAAATATTTAAATTCATAATATAGATTTATACCTAATAGAGCATTAAAAGAGTAATTCTAAACTCTTACATGTGCATTCGCAAAGGTGCAATAACTAATGAGTGTCTAACGCTTAGTATGGTTTACAATGTAGGGTAAATCTTCTTAAATGTCCTAAATATGTAATTCAATGTACGCATTCAGTCAGTCAACGTTAAACACTCGAAAAAAGGAACAATCGCAATAAAAAATATGACTGAATGCACAGTCTTGAATTATTTCTTTATTTCATTAATTATTTTTTCACTTTCTACTTTTAAGTCCCAACAAAGAGACGATGTTTAAAATTTTATGAGCATTTTGAGGATTATCGGTGAAAGTTGGCCGTAGGATTTGTAATTAAACAGGCTGTGGGTACAGTGTCATCGGACATATGTGAGTACATATCATGAATGATTATTGCGGTTATTAATGTGATATAAGTACATAGCTTGGTATCTTAAGTGACTTAAATTTGTCCATAACGTAGAATAGTAGTTGATACATTACTTTATATAATAGTATAAAAAAATGTATGCAATTAAAATACAATTGAAAAATTATTTGTGCATCAAAATGCAACAAATTACTGCCTTCATTAAAATATAAATAACCTTTTAAAAAAAGTCTTGTTATTTGACGGAAATTTAGTAAACGATAAAGAATTCAGAAACAATATTCTGGTTCAGATAAGTTAGATGAATAACACAAATATCGATTACAAAATACGGCGAAATGTGTAGAAGTATTTAAATTAAACTATAAAACGAAGACCTGGATGCTTAGAGAAAGCTCTACCTTACTTATGAAGATATTTTATAAAAGTAATTATCTCTTCCAAGAACGCTTTTTGCTAGCAAACAATGCAATTCCAGTGTTCTTTCGCAAAAAAATCACTTCACCATTTTTATTCTACGTTTTCTTTTGTCTCAAAGAAAAGTTAAGTAAAGTGTACATAATACATAATTAATCAAAAATAACATCTGAGCATTACTGCTCTTGTTTTTAAAGTCAGATATTCCGTAAATTGATTGTTTTTCTAATCTTGCAGAACAGTGTTAAAAATTTTATTATAAATCAGCTCAATTGTAACGCTTTTATAATACGTAAAACCAGGATGTCATATGTGGGGATATATTTATTTCGAGTGTTTATTAAATGATTATTTGGATCTCCAGGAATAAAAAATTGTTACAAAATAATAATTATCTTATTTTCCGAATCATATTTTTCAGATAAATAAAATGTGGGTGACATGGACAGTGGGGAATACCAAATACAAAATTGAACAAATGGAAGTACGCTTGATTAGACCGTCACGTGATCATTGACGTAATAACTGTGTGAACTGCCCCCGGGAAAAACGCGACACTAATCGGCCCGTTGAGGAACATCGTTTTGATATGTATGAAACAATTATCGATACATAGAAATTGAAAATTTTGTGAAATTCTTGTTTGTTTTTGTTAAAAAAAATACAAAATAATTGTATAACAGAGATATGAGCCCATGGATGTGCTATACTAAAATTTTATTTATTCGATAAATTCAGCTGCTGAACAAAGTGTATCACCATGGAGAGAGTTGAATTATTATTACAGTTGTGTGTTTATCGTTAATCCTTGATAAAAATTTGAACCACATCGTGAGCAAATTGTTTTATTTTGCAGTGAGTTGACATATTATTACAGATATGTAGTTGGTGTTAATCCCGGATAAAAATATTAATCCAGATGCTGAGCAAAGTAGATATTACAGGCAGACTTCAATTATCATCAAGTATGTGTTTTTGTTGTTAATCCGTGCTTAAAACATTATACTAGTTTCAAAGATATTGAGTATAACCCATAAGTACAATGATAAACTTCAAAACTTTTTGCGTTTTTATTTTTGTTTGTTGAGCGTGAAATATTAATTATACAATAAATAAGCATCTAAAAGGTTTTTATTTTTAATTATCAGAATTATTATTTTCTCGACAATTACGATCAAGTATAAAAAAGATAGAGATTGTTTTTATAATTTTGTTTTTTTGAGGCATCCAACATTTTATCTAAAGATTAATTTAAATATCCCTGTATGAACATGAAGAGAAATACATTTTTATCTTACTGTACTGCATGTTACCTTCAACAAAAATATAGTAGCCTACGTACACTTGTAAAGCAAAATATCCCAAAGTCGCGGAGTGGTAACAAAGTAAGAAGATCATAAAGTAAAGTATGCAATGAACAACATCTCCAGCCAAAGTTTAATTGAATCGTAAATTGAGAAGGCCGGTGACATTGTCAAAATACCGCAGCTTCTCGAGGCTTACTCGTTTATTTTTTTTGCTTACGTTTTTATTGAATAGGATTTTTTAATAATTCGCATACACCATGACAATTAGTGTTTTATTAGACTTAATAATTATGTACTATAGTAATTATTTAATTTACGAAAACTATCTCGAGGACAATTTAATATAATCGATTCTTTGTGTAATCTTGTTTGGTATGTAATATCCTTGATTATAGGAAATATTCTTTATATTAAGTCCTAAATCTTTAATAAAGGACAGAGAGTAGAGTTACATGATTTATTTACGTATAAATAACATTTTAACGTATATAGCCATTACATATAAAAGCAGGGGCAAAATAATATCCCCTTACGTCCCAGTAAGTAGAAAGTTAGATTTCCACACGTGTCAATCATCCCTCTCGTACCTGGAGAAGAAGAACAGCGCTTCTGTCTACGACTTTAAGCTTAAGATGTAATTATTGAGTTCTATATATGTGCTATAGTGTGTGAACACATCTGTCTGCACCTAAGGTGGTGCCATAGAGACCTGATTGTCTCCTCCATTTTGTTATTTGTGAATTTTATATTCCAATTGTTTTTCATTGCTAAACTCAAACGTTTGGATTCGGATACATTGAAAATAGTAGATATTAGGCACGTCGTTTTTGGATGGTTTACAGTAAAAACAATAACGATTTGGCTGCATTTTTGTACTATCTACTTCTTTGGCGATACGAATCACGAAAATAATTGGATTTTTTATCCTAACAGGACACCCAACAAGAATTCATTCAATCAAGCCCTGCTTGATAGTTGTCATCATTCCAAAAACCTGACTCGTATTACTCTCCAATATTGTGGAGCAAATTTCTTCTCCTCCCATCACCATTTTAAAATGTCCTTTGCCTTTTCCTTTTATTTTGAGAGTGAATGTAGAAGTTTAGTACTAGCCTCATAAAATCATCGAGAGTCTGACCTGTTTAGTAGTGGTTATGTTAAACTCAAACGTAAAATTGACAGATCGGTATCTTTCAGTGTTTCTTCTTCCAACCGGATTAAAAAGCATTAACGCTTAAATACAGGAAGATGTCTGACTTAAGGCCAGCACTAATATTTCTCTGCCGAAGTATCGCTTTTTATATTTGAGAAAGTTTTAGTATGTGTATCCACATTTATAGAAAGAATTGATTCTTAAGAGACAGTATATATTGAGGATGTGACCAATTAACATAAATTGACAAAAAATTCAATTTTATCACAAATCGAGATAAACTATAATATACAAATTTAAACGACTGGCAAACATGGTTGGACAACGAGAGAGAGTGAGAGAGAGAGAGAGAGGAAGTAAGAGATGGAGGGAGAGAGGGGTGAATGGGAAATGGGGAAGGATAGAGGGAGAGAGAGTGTGAGAGAGGGAGAGGGAGGGAGAGAGGGTTATAGAGAGGGGCGGAGAGTAAGATGGAGAGAGGGTGGTGGAGAGGGAGAGAGTGAGAGAGTGTGTGAGAGGGAGAGAGTGAGAGAGGGGGTGAGAGGTGAGAAGGAGGGGAGATTCTAATAAAATACTGTTACATCACAATATTGTCCTTCTTAAAAAGTCGTCAATCGTTGACCCTGTATCTTTCTGTACATTTCAGTTACCTTTTCTCAGGTGACTTCTTTTAAAACACAATCTTTAGTCTAGAGTCAGGTATTTGACATCAGTCCCTAGATTCCTCTCGGACCTGAGACCAAGGGAATATGTATTTGTCTCCTTAATAGTAACTGATATCAGAATGAGTTTAGTTTGTTTCCCCCAGTACAAATATAATGACAATTTTTCAATAAGTAGCTTGTTACAGTCACTCACAACAACACTCAATACAACACAGATTTAAGAAAAGGTATCATAATATTAAATGGGCAAAATTAACAAATTGAACAAAAGAAGCAAGAGTTTTGTACCATTGAAAACAAAGCGGTAACGGCAGAGCATTCAAACATTTCAAACCACAGCGAATCCAAGAGACAACGAAGAACTCACTTTATTTATTCATATCACATAAAACGAATTCAAAAATTTATTTTTAAGCTTCCCCACCTTTTAATAATTCAATGGAATGCGTAGGAGGTCTTTACCGAAACATAAAGAAATGGACAGCACTCAGAAAAATATATAGTGACTCTTTTATTTTGTAGTATGCGCACTATTACATTTGTTGTTTATTAAATTAATAAATATTATTACATTGGAATATTTTATCAGGCTACGTTTTAATGTTTAATTTATCAGCAGTATAATAATGTTGTATTGTAACAACTACAGTGGAAATCATCTTTAAAATATTGAACTATTACAACCCCTTGAATAAAATATATGTTTGCCAGTGATAAATGCTAATTTGTCCAGCCTCAATAGAATTCGGATTTCCTGAAAGCTCTGAGAGGAACTAACGATTCAAAACATCATCAGCCACACTCTGGTGGGAGGTAACGTCACTACTGAAGTTGTGTCCCTTTTCTATCGTTTGCTTCATTAGGGAAGTTCTGTAGGGAACATTACCTCAAGACTGCTGTCCACCCTTTCATTAATACTAAACCCTGTTGGAGAGTGCTACCAAATATCTTTAGTTTCCAGAACACACACAGTTCTTTTTATAAACTATGTATATAACCGTTATAAATTTATGCTGGCCTGTAAGTTAATATTAGTGGTGCAGTTGACGAGAATAACAACTGACAAACCTATATCACATAAATACGTCATAAGAATGTCCATGCGAATAATTTTCAGCGTCTAAAAGTTCTATATTAACCAGGAAATCGTCCCAAATTTTAGTTTTAGAAATTTCGAAATAAATGCATGCTTTTAAAAATATTTCAAAGTGTAATAAAACTTTTCTTTTTACGAAGTGCACAAAAACATTTTAAATCTACTATTATAGAAACAATGATAATAATATTTGTACAACAAACAGAGAGCTTAGTAACAACATTTTTACCATGTACAATAATAGAAATTAAAGAGAAAATATAAATTAAATTAATTTACGCTTTTTTCCAGTTATGTGCTGCAAGACTAAACATAGAAAAGGTTAAAATTTAATAGAAATATGTAATTAACAGAAGCTAAAATTTATTAAAATGTAAATAATAATAAAATGGTGTTGTATAAAATTTGGAGATGGTCAAACCAATTTTCGCGTAACAGGCTTCACTGACGTTACGTCATAATTTTAAGTTTAGAGTTTGTTTCATTGTCCCTTGTGTCCTGAGTACATATGTACACCACAACTATACATTAAATAAATTTTCAAATCGCCCGATAAATAAAATGTATTGGTCTCAGGCCTAATGAGTGATAGGCGTCAAAGACTCTCACCCGAATCCTTTGCTTAATGACATGTACCATCATAGAACTCATTCTAGTCTATATTATACAAAGGTTAAGTTTCGTGGAAAGTTTAATAATCTACAGAAAAATGATTTTACTCATGATATCTTACCACATTATAAATTCACATTTATGTTTAGGTTTCAATAGCATTTTTCATTAAAAAAGCTCTGATGAGTTTTAATCTGAATTATAAATACACTTTCAACTCTGTTATTGTTTCTAAACAAAAAGTCACCAAAAGTTGATGTTTGCATGAATTTGGGTAAAACAGGCTACTAATCTTTATATGTCACATGTAGAGATCTCGTATGATTGAATGTAGTTGTTAACACATTTATTTATTCTGCTGTTTTATCGTTGCCATCATGGTTTACCTACTTGACCAATGTAAACATATTTACTAAAATTCAATTTAATTACCATGGAGTGACCACGGCACCATTATCCGACTCGTATTTGCTTATACAAAAATTAACCTTCATGACAAACTACAATTTCTTACATCAATTCGTGGTTCAAGATATATTGCCAACAGACAGTTGACAAACAGACATATAGACAGCAATTAACTACAGGACATCTGCTCGAGTAATAGGCTTCGTCCCAATATCTGTAAATATATTTTAAATAAATAGATATAACCACGTTAACCATAGAGTTACTTATACTACCTCTGCCAAAAGTTTGTGGCAATACCGATAACAGTCCAGGAGTTCATTGTATATCCTGTTCTATAGCTATACTATTATGTGAAGTTCATGGAACTAGGAAGATTACATTATTTATAGACATCGATCTAATTTCCTACAATATATGAATGTCAAAATATTCAACTGTATAGTAATGGAGAAAACAAATTTCTTATAATATCCTGTAAACATTGATCCGGGAGCTACTGTATAGGTACACGAGCTAGTGTCTCGTAACGATATAAAAATCTCTCGTAAGAAATACATCGATAGTTGGTAGTATTTGTCCTGGTGGAGATCGAAATGTGAAGATAGTAACAATTCGTATCTCCAACAGGTGAATATTTTCTTCATACATATTTCTTATATTTACTTATAAGTTTAATTAACCTTACGAGATGTCACTATCAATATCAGTATTAGAAAAGAGACGATTCACGTGTGCCAAGGTGAACTTAAACTTGTACAATTCTTAGTTTTGTAAACCATTTTCTAACCTTCTATTTCAACTCTCACTACAAGAAGCTGACCGATAGACCATACCGTTTAGAAGATAAACTATTCTACCGATTTCGCAAATGTCCTACGTCACGTTCTCATAAATTATAATTTGGTTTCCCTCACAGAATGTAGTCTATATCAAATTAAAATATTTCCAATTTGTGGGCGGAAGAAACGACAATCGTGTTTCTAAGAAAGGAAGAAATCGACTTGTAGTATTAAGAACTTCTAAGATTTACAGAGGTAAATTTACAGAAATGTAGTCTATATCAAATTAAAATATTTCCAATTTGGCAGAGAAAGAAACGACAATTGTGTTTCTAAGAAAGGAAAGAACCGATTTAAGAACTGCCTAGATTTACAGAGGTAAATTTACATATTTGATCTTTTTATTTACATATTTATTCTTTGTTCGATAGGAGCTTAGTCCTTGTACTGTATACTAAGAGTTCTCTTTACCTATGTAAAA